>NC_142950.1:12655744-12683244 GCF_046866305.1 Octopus bimaculoides
GGAATGAAGCCAGTATGCTCCGTTGGATGTGTAATGTCAATGTGAATACCCGTCAGAGTGTAAGTATCTTGAGAGAAAAGCTGAACATTAGAAGCATCAGTTGTGGTGTGCAAGAGAGACGATTGCGCTGGTATGGACATGTGGTGAGAATGGATGAGGATAGCTGCGTGAAAAAGTGCCACACCCTAACAGTTGAGGGAACCCGTGGAAAAGGTAGGCCCAGGAAGACCTGGGCTGAGGTGGTGAGGCAAGACCTTCGTACATTGGGCCTCACCGAAGCGATGACTACTGACCGAGACCTTTGGAAATGTGCTGTGCGTGAGAAGACCCGGCAAGCCAAGTAAGATCGTTGCCAGTGCCCCTGGACTGGCTCTTGTGTGGGTGGCACATGAGATGCACCATTTTGAGCGTGGCCGTTGCCAGTACCGCCTGACTGGCTCCCGTAGGATTTTCGAGTGAGATCGTTGCCAGTGCCCCTGGACTGGCTTGTGCGGGTGTCACATAAAAGACACCATTTCGATCGTGGCCGTTTTCGTGCGGGTGACACGTAAAAGCACCCACTACACTCTCTGAGTGGTTGGCGTTAGGAAGGGCATCCAGCTGTAGAAACTCTGCCAAATTAGTTTGGAGCCTGGTGTTGCCATCCGGTTTCACCAGTCCTCAGTCAAATCGTCCAACCCATGCTAGCATGGAAAGCGGACGTTAAACGATGATGATGATGATGATATATATATATATGTATGTGTGTGTATATGTTTGTGTTTGTCTCCCCAACATCGCTTGACAACTGATGCTGGTGTTTAAGTCCCCGTAACTTAGCGGTTCGGCAAAAGAGACTGATAGAGTAAGTACTAGGCTTCCAAAGAATAAGTCCTGGGGTCGATTTGCTCGACTAAAGGTGGTGCTCCAGCATGGCCACAGTCAAATGAGTGAAACAAGTAAAACAGATAAGGGTTCAGCAATTTCTTGCTGAGCAACCTACATACATGATCTCTGTTTATAGTGTAGCATAGCAAAGATAGGTGAATTACGTCCCTTTGATCGAAAACGCCACCAGGTGGAGTGGTAGCTGACACCTGTATATTCCAGCATTTTGCACTCTCTTTCTCTCTCACCATTACTCAACCAAGGAGCATGAATCTCTCTTCCGCTTAAAGCCACAGACTCCATGTGGTTACTGTCCTTCTAACTCCCTTCATCAAATCAACGTTGCCAGTACATATGCAACAACATGGCGTATGATATACTTTCACTGTAAAAAAACCCTGAATCCTTTAGCATTCAGATTATTGTCAAATCTAACACTTATTTACTTGTTTCAGTCATTTGATTGCAGCCATGCTGGAGCACCGCCTTTAGTCGAGCAAATCGACCCCAGGACTTATTCTTTGGATGCCTAGTACTTATTCTATTGGTCTCTTTTGCCGAACCGCTAAGTTACAGGGAGCTAAACACACCACCATCGGTTGTCAAGCAATGTTGGGGGGACAAACACAGACACACACACACATATATACGACGGGCTTCTTTCAGTTTCCGTCTACCAAATCCACTCACAAAGCTTTGGTCAGCCCGAGGCTATAATAGAAGACACTTGCCCAAGGTGCCACGCAGTGGGACTGAACCCGGAACCATGTGGTTGGTAAGCAAGCTACTTACCACACAGCCACTCCTGCACCTTTATTCACATTGTTTTGAGTTAATCATGGATTATCTCATAGCTTCAAGAGTTTGATGATGGAGTAATTTATTTTTAGATTAACATTATAGAATAAGTGTGAGAAGCTAGATCTAGCCAGTTTGAACATAAAGCAGGTGGAATATTTTAGCTGGTTTAAACACTAAAGGGTTAAACCAGCCATATCTGGCCAAAATATTCTGCCTGCCTTATGTTCAAACTGGCTAGATCTAGCCTCTCACACCTACCATACAATGCCATTCTAAAAATAATCAATCATAGGCGGAGGAATGGCTGTGTGGTAAGTAGCTTGCTTACCAACCACATGGTTCCGGGTTCAGTCCCACTGCGTAGCACCTTGGGCAAGTGTCTCCTACTACAGCCTCGGGCCGACCAAAGCCTTGTGAGTGGATTTGGTAGACAGAAACTGAAAGAAGCCTGTTGTATCTATGTATATATATATATGTGTGTGTGTGTGTGTGTGTGTGTATATGTTTATGTGTCTGTATTTGTCCCCCACCCCCAACATCGCTTGACAACCGATGCTGGTGTGTTTACGTCCCCGTAACTTAGCGGTTCAGTAAAAGAGACCGATAGCATAAGTACTAAGTTTACAAAGAATAAGTCCTGGGGTCAATTTGCTCGACTAAAGGTGGTGTTCCAGCATGGCCACAGTCAAAATGACAGAAACAAGTAAAAGAGTAAAAGAATCACATCATCAAAATTTTGACAATTCATGATTAATTCAAAGCAATGTGAATAAATAAGCATTACATTTACCAAAATAATTTGAATGCTAAAGGATTAATAGCATGAAGAAGTAACCTGGGTTCTGTAGTGTAAATACACAAATAAATTTACACACAGGAGAAAGCACACAGCCTCTCATTTGCAAATATGTTTTTGCGACTGAAAAAATAGCCCAGGTTCCGTTGCAAAGTGTAAATACAGAAATAAATTTATACATACGAAAAAAAGCACCCAGCATTTCGTTTGCAAGTGTCATTGTGTTATTTTGACCAAAGTAACACAGAGCATAGTGTCATCATCATCATCATTTAACACCTGCCTTCCATGCTGGCATGGGTTGGACAATTCGACAGGAGCTAGCCAGGCAGGAGCCTGCACCAGACATCTGTGTCTGTTTTAGAAATAAATTTACACATGCAGAAAAGCACCCAGCATTTTATTTCCAAGTGTCATTGTGTTATTTTGATCACCAGGTTCTGGAGCATAGAGCAAACACTGAAATAAATTTACACATGCAGAAAAGCACCCAGCCCCTCGTTTGCAAATGTCATTGTGTTATTTCAACCACTTGTGACTGCTGAACAAAGATGACACACCAGTCAACTACATGCTATGTTATCCTCACCACATTAGTTGATTGCAATGAGCGAACATTTTTAGCCTTTTCTGCAAGATGCATTCAATAGCGAAAAGAGTAGAGATTGTGGAAACACAAGTGAGAATAGGCTACATTATACCATAGAACCTGGGCTACTTTTTTGTGTGCCACCCTTATATAAATGGAAAAGTCCCTGGCTTTAAGAGTGTCATGAAAGGCCTGGTTGGAGGCCCAGCTTTCTCACTTCTAAAGGGCTTAGAAAAACTGAAAGACCACTACAATAAGTATGTGAATCTGTGAGGGGGATATATTGAATAAAATTATAATTAACTGATCCTCCTGTATTTTCTCTCACCCAAAGCCAAGAACTCTTCAGCAACCCCTTGTACCGTTATATAAGTGGGAATGCTTCTTTGCAATCTCTTGGAAAACATGTCTGGACTAGGGTCTTAAGGAATAATATTACACTGTCTTGGAACAGGTAAGAGTTGAAGATAAGAAGGGTATCAGACCATAAAAATCACTGAATCCTGTTCAACCTATGCAAGCATAGAAAAGTGGAGGTTGAAAAAGATGATTATAATGAAGAAACTAACTTATATTCTCAATATGGGTGAAGAGAGCCTGTAAAATTTTGAGGTGCAAAGCGAGGGGAACTGGAATAACCAGTTAGGAAGCAGTAATTTAGAAAACAACCAACATGAAAGGAATAGAGTATGATGCATGCATATGAATGGCAATTCTACATGGTAGTGAAATGTGGGCCCGCAGTGCAGAAGATATGGGAAAGCTAGAGAGGAATGAGGCTAGTTTGCTCTGCTGAATGTGTAATGTAAGTGTACATGTGTGAGAGAGTATTAGTGTCTTGAGAGAGAAGTTAGGCACAAGAGTAATAAGAGCTGTACAGGCCCTGTACAGGGATGGCGTTAGTAAGGTTAAGGTTGGCAATGAGTATAGTGAAGAATTCTGGGTAGAAATAGGGGTCCACCAAGGATCAGCCTTCAGCCCCCTCTTATTCATCATAGTCCTCCAGGCAATAACAGGAATTCAAGACAGGTTGCCCCTGGGAGCTCCTTTATGCTCTCATAGCAGAATCATTACCAGAACTAGAAGAAATTTCAGGTGTGGAAGCAAGGTTTAGAATCGAAGGGCCTTAGAGTCAATGTTGCAAAAACCAACGTCCTAGTAAGTAGGAAGGCGAACACATCACAAACCCCTTCAGGTAGATGGCCCTGCTCGATCTGTAGAGAAGGTGTAGGCAGAAACTCCATAAGATCTACCCAGTATAAGCTATGGACGCATAAGAGGTGCAGCAACATCAAAGGAAGGTTAACCAGGAAATAGCTTTTGTGTGCGGCAGATGTACAAGGACAATAAACACCAAAGATGCTCAGAAAACTGATTCCATCACATGCCAGGAGAAACTAGAAGTAGGGGTGGATGCTCAGAGAGTGTTGCCACTAGAATAAGAATAGCCTGGGCAAAGTTCAGAAAGCTCCTACCTCTACTGGTGACAAAGGGCCTCTCGCTCAAAGTGAAAGGTAGATTGTATGTTGCATGTGTATGAACTGCCATGCTTCACGGCAGTGAAACATGGACTGTGACTGCTGAAGAATGCATAGGCTTGAAAGAAATGAAGCTAGACTGATCTGCTGGATGTGTAATGTCAGTGTGCACACATGACAGAGTGTAAGCGCCCTGAGAGAAATGTTGGACACAAGAAGCATCAGATGTGATGTGCAAGACAAACGATGTGCTGGTATGGCCATGTGCTGTGTATGGATAAGGAGAGCTGTGTGAAGAAGTGTCACTCCCTAACAGTGGAAGGAACCCGTGGTAGAGGGAAACCCAGGAAGACATGGGATGAAGTACTGAAGGACGACCTCAGGACACTGAACATTTCAGACAAGATGACAAAGGACTGAGATAACTGACACCTTGCTGTACTCAAGAAGACATGTCCTCCACAGCAGAAGTGTTAAGGTCACATATCCTGGTGAAGAGGATTGACTCACAAGAGACCTGTGCTGGTGCCACATAACAGGCACTAGTACCAGTGGCACATAAAAAGCACCCAACACACACTGTAAAATGGTCGTCGTTAGGAAGGGCATCCAACCATAGAAACCAAGCCAAATCAGACTGGAACCTGGTGCAGCTTCCCAACTCTGGTCAAACCGTTCAACCCATGCCAGCATGGAAAACGGATATTAAAGGATGATGATGACGATGAATAGAGTCATTTGGAATAAAATTAGCATCAAGAGACTATGTGACTTCTAAAACTGCGGAGATCGGAGCTTACACTCATCACTAATTTACAAAAAGTGACCCCAAAGGACCAGCCAACGCTTAGCATAAACCGCTATTGTCCACACCGTAACACACACTCTCCTCATAATATCAAGTTCTCTATACAATAATAACTAAAAAACTATATTCAATGAAAATTTTTTCAAGGGAGAGAATTAAGAAGTTACCTCCCTTCAGCAGTTAATCTGAAATTCTTTGCAGTTTTTTTTATCTTACTGTTATTCTTCAGTTTTCTTTTCCTCACACAAGAATATATTTCATATAAGAGATATATACTAACAGTAGACACAGCATGGCCGAATGGTTAAGAAATTCGCTTCGCAAGCAAGAGGTCTTGGTTCAATTCAACAGCGTGGATTCTTCAGCAAACGTCATTCTCTACAGCTTCAGATGACGTATCTTGTCATTGAACCTAAGTATAGTAATCCCTCACCATATTGTGGTTTATTATTTAAGCTTACGTCTATTCCTTCGTGGTGTTGTCTTGCATTTATAATAAAATAAATATAAACAGATTATAAAAATAATAAAAAAATATACACTACAGTAGTTTCTACTTCCATGTATTTTCACCGACCACGGGTTTTTTTTGAACAACACACGCGATAGTCGAGGGATTACTGTAGATGGAAACTATAGAGAAGCCCATCGTGTGGATTGTACTGGTAATTCAAACTTTACAGTCTTGTCATATGCTGAGTCAAACATTAAGAATACACAGGACTGTGGAATACTCAGCCACTTATATATTTAATTTGGGTAATGAAACAACTAATACCTCATAATCAAACAACAGTAACCCACCACCATACTATTAAAACACTATTGGCATAACTATATGCTCTATACCCATGGACTTTGTTTCCTCCCAACTTTGAGAAGAATGAGTATTTTTTAATGATATTTTCTTCAAGTATGTTTCAAATGGTGTAGATTACTACATAAACTAATATTGTTTGTTCCATGGCTGAATGGTCAGCAACTAAACTGGCTTCTGCACTTGAGGAGCTTGTGAGGAAAGTGTTTGGAGATTCAGCAAGACTAAATAGAAACCACCCCAATATTTCTGTCAAGAAAACACGAGAAAGTCAAAGCGAATTAATGCTATCCCTTGATCTGATGGGCGAAATTGCACAGAGTCAGGAAGACAATGATACATGACAACAACAATGATGAGATTGCGACTATATTAGAATTTGATGCTTGGAAAAAAAAAAAAAAAAAAAAACGGCGCAGGAGTGGCTGTGTGGTAAGTAGCTTGCTTGCCAACCACGTGGTTCTGGGTTCAGTCCCACTGTGTGGCACCTTGGGCAAGTGTCTTCTACTATAGCCTTGGGCCTACCAAAGCCTTGTGAGTGGATTTGGTGGACGGAAACTGAAAGAAGCCTGTCGTATATATGTATATACATATATATATATATCTGTGTGTGTGTTTGTCCCTCCAACATCGCTTGACGACCGATGCTGGTGTGTTTATGTCCCCGTAACTTAGCGGTTCGGCTAAAGAGACCGATAGAATAAGTACTAGGCTTACAAAGAATAAGTCCTGGGGTCGATTTGCTTGACTAAAGGCGGTGCTCCAGCATGGCCGCAGTCAAATGACTAAAACAAGTAAAAGAGTAAAGAGTATACATCATGTATTTTGAATTTATTCCCTGAAATGTATTGATGATGTCAATTACAATTATGCAAAGTTCATCTGTGTGAGATATACCCCCCACCCACCAGTTTTTAAAAAAAATAACATTAAATTCCGATAAAACTGAAATATACTTTGTACATTTCAATTGTATCAAAATGTGCCAAGTATTTGTAGAAAATTTTGTTGAAAAAATGTTCATTTTTCAAGTATTTGTAGAAAGTTTTGTTACCCCCCCCCCCACCTTTTTTCAGAAAGTTATGAGGAAACAAAAGTCAGGCAGGGGAGCACACTTGTGTAGTAAGGTCAGACTATTATACTGTTTAAAACAACACAACATATACATACATACATACCTACAGTAATAAATAAGTGGCACGTGAAAAGACATTCGAGCGAGATCGTTGCCAGTGCCGATGGACTGTCTCCTGTGCAGGTGGCACATATCCAGCTGTAGAAACTCTGCCAAATCAGAGTGGAGCCTGGTGTTGCCTCCTGGTCCACAAGTCCTCAGTCAAATCGTCCAACCCATGCTAGCATGGAAAGCGGACGTTAAACGACGATGAAATATATATAGGTGTAGGAGTGGCTGTGTGGTAAGTAGCTTGCTTACCAACCACATGGTTCCCCGTTCAGTCCCACTGCATGGCACCTTGGGCAAGTGTCTACTACTATAGCCTTGGGCTGACCAAAGCCTTGTGAGTGGATTTGGTAGACGGAAACTGAAAGAAGCCCGTCGTATATATGTATATGTGTCTGTGTTTGCCCCCCCACCATCGCCTGACAACCGATGCTGGTGTGTTTACATCCCCGTAACTTAGCGGTTTGGCAAAAGAGACCGATAGAATAAGTCTTGGGGTCGATTTGCTCGACTAAAAGGTGGTGCTCCAGCATGGCCACAGTCAAATGACTGAAACAAGTAAAAGAGTAAAAAAATAAAAGAGTATACTTACAGTGCTGTTGGTGATACAATGTTCTTGACCAAATGTTTTTAATTTCTTGTCTGGAGGTGCTGCATAGAATAATAAACAACTATTATTTAAAGAATCCTCTCAGAACTTTTCCAAACATCAAATATCAATAACATCTATCTTGCTCAGAATATCGATCTCCTGAAAACTGTTCAGAAATGTGCAACCATTTCTGAATAACTGCTGTCAGGCACCGACCATACTCTGAATGTCTTACTTCCCCAGGGCATGGACACATTAAAGCCCCAACATCTGGCAACTGGCTTGGTAGATACCCACAAGATTATTCACCATCTATCCAACAACAACCTTGGGCACCTTTTTGAATTCCATACATCTAACGCTCATGGACATGCTTACAAAACCAAAAGAACAACACAACACCCATGACTTTCAAAAACATTCTTTCAGTCAGAATTGCTGAAGCAATTATCTCCATCAGTTGTTAGTTGTCAAGATAGGAGATCCTTCAAAACTTCCATGCTTTATGAAATTTGCCAGCCAGCAGTACACCTGATGCTCACACTTTCCAACCCTTTAGCATTAAAAAAATACATAATGAATGAGCAAAGTTTACACATTATCTCATAGCTTTGAAATTTTGATGAGGTAATGGTTAATTATTAGAATGATATTGTAGGGTTCGCGTGAGGAACCAGATTTGGCCCGTTTAGATATAAAACAGGAAGAATATTTCGGCTGGATATGGTCAGTTTGAATGCTAAAAGGTTAAATGACTCATTCACTGTCCACGCACTTTTGGCATCATCTGAACATTGTACACTATAAGTTTATTACATATACCTCATCCCAATGAAGGAGCCTCTGCTAGAAATAGCAACCAAATCTCCCTTTCAAATCTGACTATCTTAACTCTTTTGATACCAACCAACCTGAGACAACCCTTGGTCCTTTGATACAAACCGGTTTTAAAGTGATCTAAATTAAAACCTGTCAAAGAAAAACAGATGAAATGGTCACGTATGACATGCCTTTGACCATAGGTGTCTGCTCAGACTGGGTTGATCTGGCACACAATAACAAATATTACCTTGCTCGAAACAAGTAAGGGTTGGTGACAGGAAGGGCACCTGGCTGAAGTAAAATCTGCATCAATAAGCTCTGTACAACACATGCAAGCATGGAAAAGTAGTGATGATGATGATGATGATGATGATGATGATGGTGATCTTTTATTTGTTTTGGTCATTAGAATGCAGCTATGCTGGGGCAACGCTTTGAATTTTTAACCAAATTAGTCAACCCTAATGCTTATTATACTTATTATATCAATCTCTTTTGCCAAACCACAAGGTTCCAGGGATGCAAACATGTACACAAAGACATACACACAGATATATACATACACACACACACATATATATACATATATAGTATGTAGAAAAGGAGTAGGTAGTAACTCTATAAGATGTACCCGGTGCAAGCTATGGACACATAAGAGGTACAGCAACATCAAAGGCAGGTTAACTAGCAAGTTAGTTTTTGTTTGTGGCAGATGTTCAGGTGCAATAAAGACTGTAAACAAACAGGAAACGACTTCTATCTCATTCCAGGGTGAAAAACTAGAGGTAGTCGATAGCTTCCGCTATCTGGGCGACCAAGTTAGTAGTGGGGGTGGGTGCGCTGAAAGTGTAGCTGCTAGAATAAGAATAGCCTGGGCAAAGTTTAGAGAGCTCTTACCCCTGCTGGAGACAAAGGGACTCTCACTCAGAGTAAAAGGCAGACTGTATGATGCATGCGTACGAACAGCCATGCTACATGGCAGTGAAACATGGGCTGTAACTGCTGAGGACATACGTAAGCTCGCAAGGAATGAAGCCAGTATGCTCCGTTGGATGTGTAATGTCAATGTGAATACCCGTCAGAGTGTAAGTATCTTGAGAGAAAAGCTGAACATTAGAAGCATCAGTTGTGGTGTGCAAGAGAGACGATTGCGCTGGTATGTGGTGAGAATGGATGAGGATAGCTGCGTGAAAAAGTGCCACACCCTAACAGTTGAGGGAACCCGTGGAAGAGGTAGGCCCAGGAAGACCTGGGCTGAGGTGGTGAGGCAAGACCTTCGTACATTGGGCCTCACCGAGGCGATGACTACTGACCGAAACCTTTGGAAATGTGCTGTGCGTGAGAAGACCCGGCAAGCCAAGTAAGATCGTTGCCAGTGCCCCTGGACTGGTTCTTGTGCGGGTGGCACATGAGATGCACCATTTTGAGCGTGGCCGTTGCCAGTACCGCCTGACTGGCTCTCGTAGGATTTTCGAGCGAGATCGTTGCTAGTGCCCCTGGACTGGCTTGTACGGGTGGCACATAAAAGACACCATTTCGAGCGTGGCCGTTTTCGTGCGGGTGACACGTAAAAGCACCCACTACACTCTGAGTGGTTGGCGTTAGGAAGGGCATCCAGCTGTAGAAACTCTGCCAAATTAGACTGGAGCCTGGTGTTGCCATCCGGTTTCACCAGTCCTCAGTCAAATCGTCCAACCCATGCTAGCATGGAAAGCGGACGTTAAACGATGATGATGATGATGATGATGATATATATATATATATATATATATATATATATATATATATATATATATATATATATATACACAATGGGCCTCTTTCAGTTTCCATCTACTAAATCCATTCACAAGACTTTGGTCATCCTAAGGCTTTAGTAGAAGACACTTTCCCAAGGTGCCATGCAGTGGGAATGAATGCAGAACCATGTGGTTGGGAAGCAAGCTTCTTACCACACATCCACACCTGTGCCTGTGCTAAGAATTCTATGAAGATGTCGGCTGAAAAAAATTGAAATCCAGTCCAAGGTAGTACTTGTATTTGGCACCTGAGGTTGATTTCTGCTGACAATAAATAGCCCAGTCCATGCTTAACTTGCCAACATTACCTGAGTGTCAGGTACTCTATATCCTTTTGTTGTCTCCTTTCATGTAGACATAAATCTACATGCTGTGTACTTAGGTAGGCATTAGGAAGGGCATCCAGCTATAGAAACCATGCCACAACATACAATTGGAGTCCAGACAGCTTTCTGCTAGCCAGCTCTATGTCAAACTGTCCAGCCCATGTCAGCATGGAAAGCGGACATTAAACGATGATGATGCTTTGACAGGTGTTAAACAAAGAAATAAATTACTATCATAATTTTAATGTTCACTTTTCTATGTTTGCATAGGTCGGACAGTTTATTGAAGCAGATTTTCTATGGCTGGATACCCTTCCTGTCACCAATCCTCACCTGTTTCTAAGCAAGATAATATTTCCCCATGGTCAAACATATTATTGCAGGATATTGGTTTCAAATTTTGGCACGAGGCCTGTAATTTCGAGGGAGTGGGTAAATCAATTACCTCGACTCACAGTGCTCAACTGGTACTTATTTTATTGACTATGAAAACATGAAAGGCAAAGTTGATCTTGGTGGAATTAGAACTCAAAACATAAAGACAGATGAAATACTGCTAAGTATTTTCCCTAGTGTTTTAAGGTTCTTGCCGCCTTATTATCGCAGAATATTGAAAATGAATTATCAGGCTGAGTAAAGAGTAAGCAACGTTTTGAAACATGAAATTCATCACAATATATTTCAACAATGAGGAAATTTTATTCATCAAAGTACCATTACAATCAACACATTTTTGCCAACGAGTTACAAGTTTATTTATTTGGGTAACATAAAAACCTGGAGTTCTGGAGCTGATGAACCCTTTGAACGCACTTTCAGCATCGGTTTGATTTTTGATCTCCTTCTCTCGCAGGAAACCATCAAAGTGCTTGCAAAAGTGGTAGTTGGTAGGAGAAAGGACTGGGGAATAAGCTGGGTGGGGGAGAACTTTGTAGCCAAGTTTCCTCAACTTTTGGATCATCATTAGCAAAACGTGTGGTCCAGCATTGTCATGAAGAATGATTGGCCCTCTTCTGTTGACCAGTCTCGGACGGAGGAGTAGCAGTTTTCCGTTCATTTTGGCAATTTCATGGCAATATGTTTCTGTAGTAGTTTTTCCATTGTAGTGGATGAGTCCACTACAAGTTGTAGTGGATGAGTCCAGCAGTACACCACCAAACAGTCACTATAACCTTCTTTGTGAAGAGCTTGGGTTTAGGGAAGGTTTTTCGTGCTTCATTTTGGTCCAACCACTGTGAAGAACGTTTTTTTATTATTGTACAGAATCCACTTTTCATTACAAGTTACAATACGGTCGAGAAATGGATTGGTCTGGTTACAGAGAAGAAGTGACAAGCAAATTTCATATCTGTGCATTTTCTGATTGTCATTCAAATCATGTAGTACCCATTTGTTGAGCTTTTTTTGATTTTCTGATCACAAACTAATGGTTGCAGGCAGTTTTCTGGCTAATTTGAAGTTCTTTGCCAGTTCTAGAGTGGTTTTACGTGGATCTTTCGATGACAGATGGGGGGTCCACTATGCTCACGTCTCTACTGCAACATCATTTAAACCATTTTCAAGCTGACCACTCACTGGTCATTTCCTTACCAAACGTTTCATTGATATTGCAAGCAGCTTCAACTGCTTTACATCCTTTCTTGATGTTGAATAGCAAAATTGCTCGAATACTGCTCTTTGACAGTTCCATTTCAGATGATTAATAACAATGGTGAAAAAAATATCAATGTTAATTTATTGATACATTTGGGCAAGTCTATGTCTGTATTATCAGACAAATGCAAAAAAAATTTTGAAGACAATTCAGAACTCTGCAAAAATCTGGAACAAATTCTTCATTGTTCAAAACGTTGCTTACTTTTTACTGAACCTGATTCATCCATTTCCAACATTACACGATGTCAAGGGGAGATAACCATAAGCACACACACACACACACGGTGGTTAGTTTCCGTTTACCAAATTCTCTTAGAAGGCTTTGGCTGGCTTTTTAATCTATCTTTTTATTCTTTTTTAGTTTGTAAATATATTTTTAAAAACTTAGATAAATATATTTTTAAAAACTTAGATGAATATATTATGTAAACTTTAAGGAAGCCATTTGTTAAATTGCAAAAATGTTATAAGGAAAAATATTCATGAGGAGAGTCTTGTGAGTAGTGAGACTCAGCAACTGGGGCTATAGTAGAAGACACTTGTCCAAGGTGCCATGCAGTGGGACTGAACCCAAAACTATGTTCTTGGGAAGTAAACTTCTTAACCAAACAGTCATGCCTGTACCTACAAGATAAAAGAAAAAGAAAAAAAGGCCTAATGGCAAAAACATCAAAATTCTGTGACAAATCTACTTACGGTTGGCATCGCAGATCAAGATTCTTCCAATGGTATGCTCTGGCTTGAAGTCACAACCCATTCCAGTGATGTCAACACAGAATTGGTTGAACTGTCTTTGATGTTTGGGACGGATAAATTTGTAGAACA
The DNA here is from genome assembly GCF_046866305.1 of Octopus bimaculoides. Taxonomy (NCBI): domain Eukaryota; kingdom Metazoa; phylum Mollusca; class Cephalopoda; order Octopoda; family Octopodidae; genus Octopus; species Octopus bimaculoides. The sequence continues at coordinate 12,669,104 of NC_142950.1, forward strand.
CTGCAAAAGAACAAAAGGATTACACAGAGATACACAGGCGCAGGCATGTAGGTTAAGAAGCTCATTTCCCAAACCATGTGGTTTCAGGTTCAGTCCCACTGCATGGCACCTTGTGAAGGCATTTTCTACCATAGAGAAATAATGCTGGGAGTGAATTTCGAATATGGAAACTGTGTGGAAGCCCAATGGATATATTCGTTTATTCTTTTACTTGTTTCAGTCATTTGACTGCGTCCATGCTGGAGCACCACCTTAAAGGGTTATAATCATAGAAATTTATTCTTAGTAAAGCTAGTACTTAATCTATCAGTCTCTTTTGCCGAACTGTTAAGTTACAGGGACATACCTCAGCATCAGTCGTCAAGCAATGGCAGGAGGACAAACACAGACACATACATATATATATATATATATATATATATATATATATATATATATATATATAATGACAGGCTTCTTTCAGTTTCTGTCTACCAAATCCACTCACAAAGTTTTGGTCATTCAAGGCTATAGTAGGAAGTACTTGTACAAAAGAGCCACGCAGTGGGACTGAAACCGGGACCATGTGGTTGGTAAGCTAGATTCTTACCACACAGCCATGCCTGTGTATGTCTTTTACTGGTTTCAATCATTGAACTGCGGCCATGCTGGGGCTTTAATCCATAATATAAAAAAAAACGATTAAAAAAATCTACACTATTACTTATTCTTCTTTTAAAGCCAAAATATTCCATCAGTCTCTTTTTGCTGAACTGCTAAGTTATAGGGACGCGAACAAGCTAATACTAGTTGAAAAGTGGTGGTCGGGGACAAATACAAACAGAGAAACATACATACATATATCTACATATATATATATAGGTATAGGCGTGGATGTATGGAAAGAAGCTTGCTTCAAACCACATAGTCTGGGTACAGTCCCACAGCACGGCACCTTGGACAAGTGTCCTTTTGCCAAACTGCTAAGTTACAGGGACATATACACGGGTTGTCAAGCAGTGGTGAGAAACAAATACAAACAGAAAGACACACACAGAGATATATATATATCTGTAAATACAATATGTGACAATTATTTGGTAGCCATGATAAAACTCCGTGTTTCGGATGTCGGGGCGGAAACCCACGCCACCATCTCTTCAGTTATCGGGCCATCGTAAAGAATGCTATGAAAATGACCCTTTTAAAACTGTACTTTTCTCCAAAAGTTTCTTAGAGTATAGTTCCCTTGATGGTATAGGTATGTTTTCCATAGAATAATCGATGTAGTAGGTGTCCATATTGAATTCTTCTGCGGGGCAGAGCCCTCAACCGATTTCTGGCGACTTTCCAAAAATAAGCTGTATTAGCCCTTACGGAAAAATAGTGGAGTACAGGAGGTAACTTTCATTGGTCATTTTCATAGCATTTTTTTCGATGGCCTGATAACTGAAGAGATGGCGGCGTAGGTTTCTGCCTCAACATTCGAAACTTGGAATTTTATCATGGCAACCGAATAATTGTCACATATTATATTACAGATAAATTCCTCTATTTACATAATATCGAGATCTCTTTCATTCTTTTGTTGTCTCTCTCTCTCTCTCTATATATATATATATATATATATATATATATATATGTATGTATGTATGTATATAATATATATGTATATCTATGTGTGTTTGCCTTTGTGTCTGTATTTGTCCCCCACCACTGCTTGAGAACCAGTGTTTGTGTGTTTATGTCCCTGTAACTTAGTGGCTTGGTACCAATAGAATAAGCACCAGGTTTCAATAAAAAAAAAAGCCCTGGGATCAATTTGTTCAGCTAAAATCTCTTCAAAGTGATGCTCCAGCATGGCTTCATTCAAGTAAAATATATATACATAAATAGAGGTGTGTGTGTGTGTGTGTGTGTGTGTGTGATAGGCTTCCACACAGTACCCATCTCACAAATTCACTTGGTTAGATGCCATAGTAGAAGACATTTGCTCAAAGTGCTGTGTAGTGGGACTGAACCTGAAATCATATGATGGCCAAGTGAGCTTTTGAACCACACAGACACACACACACATATATATGCATTTTGTAAAGGATAGTGAGCTTGTGGTTAGGATGTTAGATTCATGATCACTAGGTTGTGAGTTCGATTCCCAGAATGTGTGGTATGACGTGCCCTTGAGTATAGCATTTGATTTTAGGTTGGTGTCTGGGAGGGTGGAACAAAATGTTCATAGGCCGATTATGAAGGAGTGATGCTAGAGCTGTGAAATCTTGCATGCATTAATTTCAACTCTTCTCATTAATAACTACATTGTTTCTTTCAAAGTAGACACCTCAAAGACGACTTCAAAAGTAACTAGTAGCAGCAACTTCTCTTGAAAATGGACAAAATTTGGCACTGTGGTGTTTTCATTTACCAACAGAAAAAAAGGGGTTTCACCTCCAAGGACTTTCATGCTGAAATGGTTGCTACATTAGGAGAACAGAGAGCCTTGAAGATGACCCAAGGCCTGGACATCTGCAACTGTCACCACCAAGGAAAACATTGATCATGTTCACTACATGGTGATTGATAACAAGCAACAGACTATAAATCAAATAGCCAACACTATTGGTGTATCCTGTGAGAGAGTTCAGAATGTTCTGCACTAAAGGTAAACGTTTCTGGGGTGCCACATCTGACACCTGATGAAAAGTGCACCAGACTGATCACATCACAGGAAATTCTAATATGGTTTGAGGCAGATCCAGTTGGTTTCCTTGAATGTTTCCTAACCCAGGATGAGTGTTGGTTTCATCACTTTGAGCCAGAGACAAAAAGACAATCCATGCAGTGGAAATAACCCTGCTCACTTGCTCCAATGAAGGCCAAGGTCATTTCATCTGCAGAGAAGGAAAAGGCCTCAGTATCTTGGGATGCAAAAGGCATTGTATTTATTGACTAACTTCAAAAGGGTCATACCATCAATGGAGAATACTATGCCAACTTGCTGAGGCAGTTATGAAAGGCTATCAAGACCAAATGCTCAGGAAAACTGATGAAAGGGATCCTGTCTCATGAGGATAATGTTCCAGCTCACAAATCCTTGCTTTCAACGGCTGCAGTGTGTGGACTGTGGTTTTGAACTGGTTGATCAGTCACCTTATTGTCCTGATTTGACTCCATCTGACTATCATCTGTTCTCTAACATGAAAAAACACTGTGCTTGGAACTCATGTTTGCAGTGATGATGATGATGATGTCATATCTGCTGTTGACTTTTGGACCAATAGGATGAAAGCTTCTTTACCAAAGGGATCCAAGCACTGCAACACCACTGGAAGACATGTGTGGACTGCAAGGAAGGGCCTATGTTGAAAAATTTACCCTCACTTGGTCAGCCTATGAACTTTCAGCCAACCCTCGTGTATGTGAATGAATGTATAAAAATATGTGCTTACGAATGCATGTGAATATATGAGCAGGTACTGAAAAGTTCCTGTCTTTAAGGGTATCCCGAAAGGCTTGATTGGAGGCCCAACATTCCAAGTTCTTTTACAGGGTTTAGAAAAACTGAAGGACTGCTGCAATAAGTGTGTGAATCTGAGAGGAGAATATGTTGACTAAAATCATAATTAATGGATCCTCCTGTATTTTCTTTCACTCAAAGCCAGGAATTTTTCGGCACCCCCATTACTATATATATCTATACATATGTGTTTTTATAAGTATGTCTTAATATGTGTTGTATGCTTATATCTATGTGTGTATGTATACATATGTATATGCATGCTTATGTGTGTGTTTTGTATGTACTTATTGTTAGTATATGTGTATGTGTGTGCCTGAGTCTGTATGTGTTTAGATATGCATATGTGTAAGTGAGCAGATATAAGAAAACCCACTTACTTCTGAGCAATATGTAGTGGTCAGTACTGGCTGTGAAGAGGTCAGCAAGGACAACCATGAGGCTCTTCAGATCTTCTGTCCTTTTGTAATTGGCCATGGCTTTGGAAAATACCTTGTAGTTGGATGGGGTCAAAGTATTCCGCACCTGTGGATTGATGGTGAGGTGTGTAGTGTATGGGTGAGTAGAGGACATAGTTTTAATACAGAAATCATACAAACATGTAGGAAGTATAAGGGTGGGGAGGAGAGGGGGAGGGGGAGAGGGGGAAGGAGAGGAGGAAGGGGGAGAGGGGGAAGGAGAGGAGGAAGGGGGAGAAGAGGAGGAAGGGGGAAGGAGAGGAGGAAGGAGAGGAGGAAGGGGAGGAGGAAGGGGAAGGAGAGGAGGAAGGGGGAAGGAGAGGAGGAAGGGGGAAGGAGAGGAGGAAGGGGGAAGGAGAGGAGGAAGGGGGAAGGAGAGGAGGAAGGGGGAAGGAGAGGGGGAAGGAGAGGGGGAAGGAGAGGAGGAAGGGGGAAGGAGTGGTATATAGAGAAAATGGGGAGGTGTAGAGAAATATAAGGTAAAAGGGAGAGGGAAGCAATGGAGAGGAAAAGTGTGGTAGGTTGGGACAATGTTGACAAAATGGGGAAGTGACAATTTGGTTTCAAGGTCACTGTTAATGCCAATTTTAAAATATTTACTTACTTAGACATAACTTTTAATTTAATTTATGCACATGGATAAGTTCTACCCTTACTGCAAGCCCAATAAGGAAACCATCTATATCAACAAGAGTTCCAACCATGACTCAAAATATGCTGTGGACAATGTAAGTAGATGTGCTTCTAACTTGTCCTACAAAGGAAACCAATTTTGGTAGGGCTGTTTTCTACCATCATAATAGAGCATTTTGTAGGGGTGGCTTTAGTGATAGAGTGAGATATAGAGAATTAACTTTTCCCATACACAAAGAATTGATACTAAAAAAGTAATATGGTTCAACCCACTATATAGTCTAAATGTATCCATAAACATAGTAAGGTGCTTCCTATCCAGTGAGTAAACCCTTCTCCACCTAACATAAATATAGTAAGATTTTTAACAAGAACACAGTCAAGATTAGTTACCATTGTGTCAGTTATATAATGACTCAGATCTTAAACCACAACACAGCAGTCAGTTACAACCTGCCTCACACTTGCACAAGTGTAATTGTAAAGTAGCAGCTACCTGTCCACTCATTAACAAATATCTCTCAAAAGACAGTGCAGAAAGCAGATGTACAGCACAGTAGCATTCTGAGTAGAACATATATTGGACGCTGGAGAATACCTTCAAGTTCCACTTCACACAGTGTATGCACGCATTCAGACTCAGTAATGTGTGGAACTTCACCTCTCTGTCTAAATACATAGGGTAGTTGAAATACAGAGGTATAGAAAACACTTCTTTAATGTGTAGCACTGCTAGCAAGTCTTCATCTTGTATCACCAGGGTAACTATATTATCATAGTAGTTTACAACACTATAAGTAATAGTAGCAGTTGCAGTGCATATAGTGGTGACATTCTACTGTGTTGCTACAGTAACTTTAGTAATTATCTCTCCATCACCATAACATTTTAGCAGTAGATTCATTTATACAGACAGTACTTTGGTGTGTGTATATGTATGGTAGGCTTCCTTCAGTTTCCACTAACCAAATCCACTCAGATGGCTTTGGGACAGAACTGGAAAAGAAAGTGGTTGGGAAACAAATTTTTTAACACAGAACTATGCACACACACACACATATATATATATACACATATAGGGTAAAATGAGCCCACTTCGATCATGAATGACCATAGGATTGCACCTAGGAAGTTACCCTCCAAGGCACAAGTCCAGGCAAAGTTGTTTGTGTAAGATCAGCAGTCGCTCATGCATACCAGCCTCCCCTCTCCGCGCCACCGATGTCATCCAAGGGAAAGACAAAGGCCGATACAGCTTGGTACCAGTGACATTGCAACTCATTTCTACAGATGAGTGAACCGGAGTAACATGAAGTAAAGTGTCTTGCTCAAGAACACAACTCACACACACACACACACACTTAGATATATGGTAATTAAATTTGTGGAAGTCATTTATCAAGCCACAAAATTGTTAGGTTACACTCCAAAATTAAACTGTGTCAGTGACCAGGTCACAGTTTAACAGCTTTGTATGTGATTTAATGGCAAGCATGGCTTACCTATGAAGATGTAGTAGCTTTAATTTCAACATACAACCTCAAACAAAGTCACTATTGAGACATCTACAACTCTCTCTCTTTTTCTCTTTAGATATATATGTACACTGTGTGCGTGCACATATATATATACATGAGAAAGAGAGAGAAAATTGTAGATAAGTGTGAATGCATGAAACTCTCAGCCCTTGAGTCACTCTGTACCTTCTGCTGGTTATTAATAATAAAAATACACACACACAATATGAGGAGGTGCTGAAAAGTTCCTAGCTTTGCGTAAAAGAAAATACAGGAGAATCAGTTAATTATGGTTTTATTCAACGCATTCCCTTCTCAGATTCACACACTTATTGCAGCAGTTCTTCAGTTTTTCTAAGCCCTGTAAAAGAACACGGGGGGGGGGGGGGGGGGTCGAGCCGCCAAACAGGCATTTCATTATACCCTTAAAGCCAGGAACTTTTCAGCACCCTCCACCACATATATACAAACGCTCACGTATATACCCTATAATAATAATGGCAGAGGTGACCACTAATATTACTACAAAATCATTATAGAGATGGAGAACTCACTACAGCCACCACCACCACCATAATACTTACAACTATGATAGTATACACACAAGCACATTGTACTACAATAGAATTAGTGCCATAGACCTTAAAAATTTAGTTACCATGGTAATACATATTAGTACTACTACAGCTACTACTGTTGCTGCTGCTACTACTACTTATACTACTGCTGCTACTACTACCACTACTACTACAGCTACTACTGCTGCTGCTGCTACTACTACCACTACTACTATTGCTGCTGCTACTACTACAACTACTACTGCTGCTACTACTACTAGTACCACTACTACTGCTGCTGCTACTATTGCTGCTGCTACTACTACTACTACTAGTACCACTACTACTGCTGCTGCTACTATTGCTGCTGCTGCTGCTACTACTACTACTACTACTACCACCACTACTACTGCTGCTGCTACTATTGCTGCTGCTGCTACTACTACTATTACTACAGCTGTTGCTGCTGTTATAGCTGCTACAATATAGTTACCATAGTGATATATAGAAGACCCCTTACTATAAGAGTTACCATAGCAATACAACACTGAAACAACCACTATAGCGACATAGAGTAGACTCCCACTTTGATCTATGACACAGTTACCATTGAAATATAGAAAGTACAGTTGTAGTAATAGAAGGAGCAGCAGTTGTAATTTGTAGTAGTAGTGGTAGTACCACTACTACTACTATTGATGCTGCTACTGCAATATAGTTACCACAGCGGCATAGTCGCCAGCCAACTGCTTGTACATATCCTGGTTTGTTGTTGCGACTGCAACATTGCAAGTGGGGTTAGCTGCACTGGTAATTTCTTGTTGGGACTGACTGCCTTCATCTGGCTGCAATGAGAAAGTGAGATAGTGATGAAGATGCTGGCGGTGGTGAATGATGGTATGGGGGTGTGGGGTGAGTGGCCTTTACATGTACACACACCTGTGTCTATATACATGTGTATATATATATATATATAAATATGAGTGTGTATATATTTATATATATACATATATATATATATGTGTGTGTGTGTGTATATATGTATGTGTATATATATGTGTGTGTGTATATATATATATGTGTGTATGTATAAAAAAATATGTATGCATGCATATATATATGAACATGTATACGTACATGTGTGTATAAATAAATATATGTATGTATGCATATATATAAACATGTATATGTACATGTGTGTATAAATAAATATATGTATGTATGCATATATATAAACATGTATATGTACATGTATGTATAAATAAATATACGGATATGTATGTGTGTGTGTGTGTGTATATATATGTGTGTATCTATAAAAAATATATGTATGTATGCATATATATAAACATGTATACATGTGTGTATAAATAAATATATGTATATGTATATGTGTGTGTGTGCATATATGTATTACATTTTGCTGTATATATCATAACCAGTAATACAGCCACGTACAGTAGTAACCATACCTCTATATGTAAAGCCGACTGGATGATACACAACTCAGAGCTCTAAACTCACTAGCAGTAGTCGTACAGCCAACTGTACACACAAGACATACAATATATGTGTGTGTGTGTGTGTGTTTGTTTGATGCTTGCTTGTATGTTGAGTTGTATATAAAAAAACATTTAAGGTTAAGCTGAAGGATTACTCAATACTTTGCAGTAGAGTATATATGTATTAAACTTCAACAATGAAAAGGTTCACAGTGACTTCGAAGCTTCTGCATCCATACCTTCATTAAACTGTGAAGTCATTGTCCACCATTCCCATGTAAAAGTGTGTGTGTGTGTGTATATATATATATATATATATATATATATATATACACACACACACACACACACACACATATACACATAACAGACACACTAATATACATACAGAGTAATATATGCATGTGCATACACAAAATACAATATATTTATTCATATCTGCATACCTTTCACTTTACCTCCCTCTCTCTCTCTCTCTCTATGCATGCATGCACACACACACACACGTGCCAGGTGTGTGTGTGTGTGTGTGTGCGCGTGAGCTCAGTAGCTTGGCTTGGAAGCTCCTGTTGAACTGAGCAGGTGAATTCAAGGATGAATTCCTAGTGGGTACCATTACTCACCTTCTCTGGTAAATGCTTTTAGAGAAAAGGGATAAATACCACAGCAGATCCTGACGTTGAAAAGCAAAGGTTGCCCACATCAGAATTAATATGTTCCCTTCTTTAAAGATCAATAAATTGACTACTTATTATCACATCAGTGTGTAGATTAAAGGGACACCGAGCAGGCAACAGTCACGGATGAGTGCTCATGTATGGCTGATATGCAGATGCACCCCTATATACACACATACCCTTGCAAATACATACATATGCACAGAACTGATGCCATCAGCTCTCACCCAAACACCAGGTTACACACGCGCGCAACCATCAGAAAGCAGATACACACACATAGGCATCAGACACACACATCTATGCACTCATACATCTGGTATATGCACACACACATCCTTGTCCATAAGTTCCTTCAGAGACGAGCCAGACAGAAAAGTACCACCAGCTTCTTGTTCAGCCACACAGTCCAAGAAACTCTCCTTTTTAAATCATCTGGTGTTGCTGAAATACTAATCTCACTTCTAATAACACCACATGACACAACTTGACCAATGGCAGCCCAGTTTCTGGTAGCCATCTTGCACTTACTATATCTCCCCAATCAGTTAACTGAATTCAACTAGCTAGGTTTCTGCAAGAAGCCTACAAAATTTAAAGTCACATGAGGTTGAATCAAACTGTTTTAAATAATAATAATAATAATAATAATAAATGCCCTGATGCAATACCAAGCAGTGGCACTCATGGCTTCTGACCTTAATTGATTGGAAGTGTTATCATGTACATTGTTTTGTCTTGGTATAAAAGATGGGCTACAGCAAATATTCTGCTCATTACCACAGATTTGCTTGTCAATTGTTTGACCGTAACCAGTTGAGCATGTCCCTTAATGGTTGACGATATGTGCATCTCTGATCACAAGCAGATGTAGTGGGGGAGCATCATAGCCATGTGTTGAGAGGAATTCTTTAGGGTTTGAATAATTCACCTCTGGAAACATGGGTGTTTCATTCAACATCCTTAAACTAGCCTTATTCAGCAACCTTTTGAGCAGGATGGGCTACTCGACTTAAAGAAAATTCTAACTGGGTCCCACCTGCAAGGTCATGTACTGTTTCTCTTGATATGAGATCACCATGTCACGCACATATGGTTGTGATGCATGTGCCTGGTGTACCCTTATCAGACAAGTGGTCATGACAGGTATATTGGGTTTCATATATTTGTACTCCAGTGTGACTTTGATGGCATGCACTGCTCTTTCACTCAATAACAATAATATATATGACTGCATGCACCTTGGGCAAGTGTATTGTACTATTGCCCCAGACCAACTAAAGGCTTGTGAATGGATTTGACAGATGGAAACTGAAAGAAGCCCATTTTCTCCCACCACCACTGCTTGACAACCAGTACTGGTATTTACACCTCTGTAACTTTGTAAGTAGTTCAGTAAAAGAAATTGATAGAATAAGTACAGGGATTTTGAAAATATAAGTACTGGGGTTGATACATTCGGTTGAAAATTCTTTAAGTCTTGCAAGATATTTGGTGCTCTCACCAGTGGCAGTGCCACAAAAAAGCATCCACCCTGTAAAGTAGTCAGCAAAACAGTGGATGATTTTGTGGCAAAGCAAGGGGTTCCTGTGGATCAAGTTAATCCAAGAGATGCAAAACCATCTGTTGTCCATGGAAGAGACCTGAGAGACATGACTTTGGCTCAAATTGACCAAAGCCTCCACAACTATTTTGAAATTGTTTTTGCCTATACCTCCCCACAACAGAAGCTATCATTGTAGAAGGCAGCCAGCATCAGGGTCAAATTGTGGCAGTCACAGGTTTGGCTTCATGCTCTTGCTTGATGAGGCTGGGATCATTCCAAATTAGTGGTCCCAGAGGCATCATCATGCGTAGAGCTGACCAGGTCCACCAGTGCTCCCAATCACTGGCAGTTCTGCACCAGCCCCTCTGCATCCTCCAAGGTGTCTGAGTCTCTGGAGAACTTCTCCAATCATGTCTACCCATCTGCTGTGGGGCCTGCCATGAGGCCTCTTCCAGCCCACAGCTGCTATGTTGAATGAGAGTAAAGCACTGGTAGGATGATTTAGAGGGAGACAGGATATGTCTGTACCAGCACATGTAATGGATAGTTATGAAGTGGGAGGCTGCAGGCTGATGCATGTGTGCATGTAGTCACAGAGGATGGTATAAGAGATTCTCCAGTTTTGATGAAAGCTGGTATTGAAGTTGCAATGGAAATTGCTGGCAGTGATGTGAGCAAAGTTGCTGCTGCTATGGTCCTGTTGGATGACAATTTTGCTTCCATTGACATTGGTGTAGGAGGTCATTTGATCTTTGACAATTTGAAAGAAATCAATTGCTCATGTCTTGATACTGAACATTCTTAAAATCAATCCTTCTTGTTCTTTATTCTCCTTGAGGTTTCTTTACCTCCTGGAACAATTACCATCTTGTGTACTGATTTGGGACCAGGCTATGTGTTGTGTTCTTGAGCAAGACACTTTATTTCACGTTGCTCCAGTTCACTCAGATGTAGAAATGAGTTGCGACATCACAGGTGCCAAGCTTTATCGGCCCCTTTGCCTTTCCCTTGGATAACATCAGTGGTGTGGAGAGGGGAGACTGGTATGCATGGGCAACTGCTGGTCTTCCGTAAACAACCTTGCCCAGACTTATGCCTCGGAGGGTAACTTTCTAGGTGCAATCCCATGGTCAGTCATGACCGAAGGGGGCCTTTACCCTTTCATATAATATATATGTGTGTATATATAATTATGATAAGACCAAAGAGGATCTTTATCCTTTTTCATTTTGTAGTATAATGGGCTCATCTCATCATTTGCACACCCAGAAGACTATTTCAACAAGGAAAGCAAAATCACCATTTAACATCTGGTTTATTTTTTGAGAATGTGTCAACTGCCTTCAGCAAATTCTGTTGTATGCAACTGCTTAGGCTTTTTTGATGGTTCCCAGCCTTTCCTTATAGTTTAACCATTTTCATTCATGATGAATCCTGATAATTTATTCTGTGATGATATAATCCTGGTGGCTTGGTAGAAAATGAAACCTGGTATTGAGGATTGTGCCATATTAGGTTAAAATTTACATCTCAAAAGCAAAAGCACAAAAAGAAAGAAAGAAAGAAAAAAAAACAATGTAGGGCTACAGGGCCCAAGTTTTTTATGACTATATCCTGTAGCCTTTGTAAAGTGGTTGGAGTTAGGGAGCTACCCAGCTGTAGAAACAATGCCCCCACCAAAAAAAAACCAGATATAAAAGGTCAATGTAGTCCTCTGACCTGTCGAATCCTGTCAGACTGACTAACCCATGCCAGCATGAAATGCAGAAGCTAAATGATGATGATGACATATATGCACTCTATGAAGGTATTGGTATTACATTTATCTGTCTGTCTTTCTTATGTATGTGTCGGTGTATGTGTGTGTATATACTGAGATATACATTAATACATACATATATATATATATATATATATATATATATATATATATATATATATATATATATATATATATATATATATATATATATATAGATAGATAGATAGATAGATAGATAGATAGATAGATAGATACAGATACACAAATGCATAATACGTATGTAATCATACACATATTTACTAGTAGAACATTTCAGTGTGTGGCATGTGTGTGTGTGTGCGCACGTGTTTTTGTGTGTGCATGAACGTGTCTATGCGTATGTGTTTGTGCATGTATGTCTACATTCATGCATATGTGTGTGTGTATACAGACTGAAATTTTGTACTCATATATAGATAGAGAGAAGAAAAGTACATGCGTAAAAACACATCTACTCACACACAAACACACTGCTCTCTATGTGCGTACCACATTTCAGTGCAGATAATGTTATAGCTATACAGCAGCAGCAGCAGCAGCAGTAGTAGTAGTAGTACCATTTGGGTCTTAGCAATTATAATAGCTGTAGTAATGTTGCAGCTGTAGTGCAGATGTTGTGTCATAGTATTGAGACTTGTACAACCTGGAGCATACAGGGACGCACAAACTCACACACGTGTATGTGTATATATATTATATAGGTACGGGCGTGGCTATGTGGTAAGAAGCTTGTTTTCCAACCACATGGTTCCGAGTTCAGTCCCACAGTGTGGCCCCTTGGGCAAGTATCTTCTACTATAGCCTCGTGCCAACCAAAGCCTGAGTGGATTTGGTAGACGGAAACTGAAAGAAGCCTGTCGTATGTGTGTGCATGTGCACGTTTGTGTTAGTGTTTGTCCCCCACTACTGCTTGACAACCGGTGTTGGCGTGTTTACATCCTTGCAACTTAGCAGTTCGGCAAAAGGTCTGATAGAATAAATAATAGGCTTAACAAAAAAAAAAAAAATCCTGGGGTCAATTTGTTTGACTAAAAACCTTCGAGGTGATGCTCTAGCATGATCGCAGCCAAATGACTGAAACAAGCAAAAGCATAAAAAAGAAAGATATGTACACACACACACACATGTATTATCATATCTCTCTCTCTCTCTCTGAGAGGACCCGGCAAGCCAAGTGAGACCATAACCTGTGGCCTTTGCCAGGGGTGTAACCAGCCCACTTATGCGTACATTTCCTTCATTGGGCACTAAACTCTGCTTGTGAAGACCTGTTGAGGCAAGTGAAATCGAAATCGAACCAAATTCGATGACTAGCACCCGTGCCAGTGGAGCGCTAATAGCACCGTCCGAGCGTGATCATTGCCAGAGCAGCTGTCTGGCTTCCGTGCTGGTGGCACATAAAAAGCACCATTTGAGCGTGATTGTTACCAGCGTCGCCTTACTGGCATGTGAAAAAAAAAAACATTTGTGTGAGGTTGTTGCCAGTGCCGCTGGACTGGCTCCTGTGCAGGTGGCACGTAAAAAACACCATTTGAGCATGGCCATTGCCAGTACTGCAAGACTGACCCTCGTGCCAGTAGCACGTAAAAGCACCCACTACACTCTCAGAGTGGTTGGCGTTAGGAAGGGCATCCAGCTGTAGAAACTCTGCCAGATCAGATTGGAGCCTGGTGTAGCCATCTGGTTTGCCAGTCCTCAGTCAAATCGTCCAACCCATGCTAGCATGGAAAGCGGACATTAAACGATGATGATGATGATATATATATATATATATATAGGTTTATAGGATTACCCTTATGATATTAGATAGGTTTATGGGATTACTTTAGGTTTCACATCGATAAAGGGTTTAGCATTATGGCATATCATGAGATCCCAAAACCTGTTGGCTGAAGGCCTTTCTATTTATGGAAACCACTTGCTCTCTCATGAGTATGGAATGTTTTGACCTCAGCTA
>NC_142950.1:12688244-12733244 GCF_046866305.1 Octopus bimaculoides
CTGTTTAACTCCCAGTCAGCGCTGGTCATGCAGACCTATGATCAAAGACATACCAGTAATGACCATCCCACCTTGTTTTTTTCCTTGGAGACAAAATGTATCTAAGACTACATCATGCAACGTATAACTTCCTACATTGTTAAGAAAGTATGGTGAGCAGTGATTGGAGGGTTATTTGGTGTCATTTCTCGTATACATGAAGGCATCTTTGTTGGCTTACTTGATTGTGGTGATGATGATGGTGATGATAGTGATGGTGGTGATGGTGATGATAATGGTGGCCATCACCATCATCATAATTTAATGCATGTTTCCCATGCTGTCATGGGTTGGACGATTTGACAGGAGATGGCAAACAGAAGAGCTGTAGAGGTCTGATGCCTGTTTTGGGATGGTTCCTATGCCTGGATGCCCTTCCTAACACCAATCATTTTACAGAGTGTACTGGGTGCTTTTTTGTGGCACTGGCACAAGTGCTTTTTATGTGGCACCAGCACCCATGAGCCCACAAGATCAGGACTACTCAGTGAAGAGGGATGCAAGGGACATACCTATATGCACGGACAACCAAGATTTCCCTTAGCTTGACATGTCTTCTCTAAAAATAGTAGATGCCAGCAAGTTTTGAACTCATGATCTTCTGCGTGTTAAGCAGATATAATAACCACTACACCATGGAACCTGACAATGTGGTTTTGTGATAAATTAATTTCTCCTCATCCCCAGTCCACCAGGGATTAATTCAAAAAAAAAAAAAAAAGAAAAAAAGGAAAAAAAAAAAAGGAAATTAGAGAAAAAATAAAAATAAAAAACTTACAGAATTTAACCCAGTGAATTCTTCATTTTTTTTCTGTAAAAAGAAAAGATAGACTATATACACACAAAAATATACATACCTACAAACATATATATTTTTATATATATATTCACATTCAATGCTTTATGGGCTGGATGGAACTTAATGAAGCAGATTATCCCTAACCCTCACCTGTTACTGAGCAAGGTAATATTTCCTAATGACCAGACATTTTTGCAGATTATTGGAAAGTTAAGACACTGCTTGTATGACAGTGGCATTCATTTACAACTATAATGTGATGTCAAGACAAGGAGACACAAACATACATTTTATATGCACACACATATAATTTATTTGAAGATCACAATACATGCATTAAAGCGCTACTAATAGTTTCATATGTCGAAAGAGCTCAAGCATATTCTTCAGGCGCAAACCACATAGCGTAACGAACTAAAGAGATTGAATAAGAGAAGAAACACAAAAAATCCGAGAAGTTTTTTTTGAGTTCTCTCAACATATGAAAGTATTAGTAGCGTTTTAATACATATATTGTGACCTTTAAATAAATAATATTCATCTCTCACCAGATGGAATACTTTTTTGTTGAATTTTCTGTCACAGATCAGTACAAATCAGTGTTAAACTAATACACCTGTTTGTTGTTTATACACCTGTGTATGTGTGTGTGTGTGTATATATATATATATATATATATATATATATATATATATATATATATATATATATATATATATATATGTATATATATATATACACACACACACACAAAATATGGGGGTTTAGTTTACATGTGATCTAAACGACTGGGTACGCTGGATAAGTGCTGTAACAAATTACCAGGGGTCCAAGCTCATAGCTGAGATGTGAGTTATGGAACCATTGTAGATTTCCAATATAGCAGAATAATAACGTATATGGAGTGGTTGGCGTTAGGAAGGGCATCCAGCTGTAGAAACTCTGCCAAATCAGATTGGAGCCTGGTGCAGCCATCTGGTTCACCAGTCCTCAGTCAAATCGTCCAACCCATGCTAGCATGGAAAGCAGACGTTAAACGATGACATGACATGGCTTGAGATGTTTGCTTTGCCTCAGCATTTGTTGTCCTCTTTAACAAATACACACACACACACATATATATATATATATATATATATATACACACACACACACACACACATATATATATATATATATATATGATGATTTCTTTCAGTTTCCATCAACTAAATTCATGTAAAAAGTTTTGGTCAACCCTGGGCTTATTCAAGACACTTACCCAAGGTACCATGCAGTGGGACTGAACCTGAGACCATGTGGTTGGGAACCAAGCTTCTTAACTACACAGCCTCACCGACACTAGCTAGCAAATCCAGTATCGCACATATCGGTGCAACAGTGAAAATGCCGAATTCTTCTCCAAGACAATGCTTGACCACGTATCTTGCAAATGACTCTTCAGAAATTCAACAAACTGCGTTGCAGACTTCTACATCACTCAGTTTACTTGTCCAGACACCTCTTCAACTGATCGACCACATCTTTTCCAAAAACATCAATAAATTCCTGCAGATGCCAGTCTCCAATAATAAAAGAGACATCTTAAAAACACCATTGAAGAATTCATTGATTCCAAGACTACAGAATTCTATATTACGAGAATAAATAGATCTGCTTCTTATGGGAAAAAATGTGAGGAATGAATAGTCAAATTTTTGGTTAATAGTATATATTCCTTGCTGAGATGTTTTACAATAAAGCTGGGGGTTAAAAAACAAGAAATTAGTTTTGGACTAACTTTAGACATACATATTCAAGGGCTGAGAGTTTTGTGTCACAACTCAACAAACTAAATTTGTAACTAGTTTGATAAGAGCTAATGCATGAAACACTTGGTTCGGCTCTTGAGTCAGTCAGTGTTACTTCTGCCAAATATTAATTTCAAATTTTGGCACAAGGTCAGCAATTCCAAGGGAGGGGTTAAGTTGATTACATCTACCCCAGTACTCAACTGGTACTTATCTTATCAACCCTGAAAGGTTGAAAGACATATCTGACCTTGGCAGAATTTGAACTCAGAACGTAAGGACGAATAAAATGCTGCTAAGCATTTTGCCCAGCATGCTAATGATTCTGCCAGCTCGGCACCATCCTCATGCCAAATATTAATAAAATATGTGTATGTATGTGAGTGTGTGTATATATACGTGTATGTGTGTCTGTATCCGTATATATCTTCCTACCATCACTTGACAACTAGTATTGGTTGGTTTACATCCTTGTAACTAAGCAATTCAGTATAGAGACCAACAGAACAAGTACCAAACTGTGATAGTCAATCTAGAATGTTTGCTATTTTTAAGATAGTAGAATGCTAAGTTAGGAAGGTCTGGCTGTTATTTCAAGTTGGTCAAGCAGACCTATGATCAAAAGCAATCTAGCCATGACCATCCAACTTTTTCTGCCATCTCGAACTACATCATCCTGCATATCCACTTTATAAAACAATTCGTTGTTGGTCAAAGGAAGATTTTAGTTGCTACTTTTAGCAGGTCAAGCAGTCCTATGATGGAAGGCACAGTGTATCTAGGACTACGTTATCCAATGTCCACTATTTTGTAAGTAGCAGGATGTAGCTCAAGGGAAATTTGGCTGCTGTTTCTAGCAAATCAAGCAGACCTGTGATCAAAAACATTCCAACCACAAATGTTTTATATTTTCCTCCAAAGTCTATCTTGGGCTACATAACCCAATGTATCTATTTTTTAAGGGAGTTTAAGGGAGATTTGATCCCTATTTCTATCAGGTTAAGCAACCCTATGATCCAAGGCATTCCAGTTACAACCATCCTGTCTTTATTTCAGGCATGGTGTACCTAAGAGTACATGTCTAGTCATCAGACTGTGGCCATGCTGGGGCACTGCCTTGAAGAATTTTTAGTTGAATGAATCAACCCCGGACTTAATTATTTTCCCCTCAAGCCTGGTACTTATTCTATCAGTCTTTTGTTGCTGAACTGCAAAGTTACAGGGACGTAAACAAACCAGCACCAGTTGTCAATCAGTGGTGGAGACAAATACAGAAAGACACACACATGATGAGCTTCTTTCAGTTTCCGTCTACCAAATCCACTCACAAGGCTTTGGTCAGCCCGAGGTTATAGTAGAAAACACTTGCCCAAGGTGCCACACAGTGGGACTGAACCTGGAACCATGTGGTTGGGAAGCAAGCTTCTTACCACACAGCCATGTCTGTCCATCTCTTTTAACTCTTTAGCATTTAAACTGGCCATGTCCAGCCCAAATATTCTTCCTGTTTTATGTTCAGACTGGCCAGATCTGACCTCTCACACCTACCAAACACTGCCATTTTAAACACAAGCAATAACATCATTGAAATTTCAAAGCCAGATAATGTATGACTAATTCAAAATAATGTGAATAAATAAGCATTACATTTGACAAAGTAATCTGAATGTTAAAGGGTTAAAGATTGTAGAAAATTTGAGGAAGATTTGGCTGCTACATCTAACAGTTCAAGTAGATCTTTGACCAAAGGTATTCCAGCCAGGATTATCCTGCCTTTTTTATTTTTATGTACAGTCTATCTAGTAGTACATTATCCAATGTCTCCCATTTTGTTTTTAAAGATTAAAGAGTATGCTTTTGAGGTAGAATTAGCTACTGTTTCTAAAAAGTTGAATGACCACATAGAGGAACCCATCATTAACTCAGGCAACACCTTCATTATCTTATTCATTAAGAAATTACTTACGGCGGCGAACTGGCAGAAACGTTAGCACGGCGGGTGAAATGCTTAGCGGTATTTCGTCTGCCGCTACGTTCTGAGTTCAAATTCCGCCGAGGTCGACTTTGCCTTTCATCCTTTTGGGGGTCGATAAATTAAGTACCAGTTACGCACTGGGGTTGATGTAATCGACTTAATCCCTTTGTCAGTCCTTGTTTGTCCCCTCTATGTTTAGCCCCTTGTGGGCAATAAAGAAATAAGAAATTACTTACATCTGTGTCACTCAGCATTTCTAATAAACCGACTTTGTTAGTCGGGTGACGGGTCGACTCTGCTTGGTTATATTGCTGTAAGAGTGCTCTACTGATCTCCGCTGTTGACAAGAGAAAAACAAAAATCTTTAAAAGAATTTCATTGAAAATTTAACAAATAAGCTTTCTTTTCAATCACATGGTTTTAGGTTCAATACCACTGCATTGTACCCTGGGCAAGTGTCTTCTACTATAAACACAGGCCTACCAAAGTTGGTGGATTTGGTAGATGGAAACTGAAAGAAGCCTGTCATAAATATATGTGCTTCATGAAGACAGCTTGGATTATAATCCTATCAACATACTATATCTGTGTGTGTGTGTATGTATATATATATATATATATATATTGGAAGGTTTGGAGGTGATGTACAGGAATTATATATTAGAAAAAATAATCAGGTACTCAGATATCTGGATGGTTGTACATTTACAGATTTTTATTCATATGTCACATGTTTTATAAATTAGCGCTTGCACCTATTCATGTGACATATGAATAAAAATCTGTAAATATACAACCATCCAGATATCTGAGTACCTGATTATTTTTTCTAATATATAATTCCTGTACATCACCTCCAAACCTGCCAATATATATATTAGATTGGAGCCTGGTGTTGCCATCCGGTTTCACCAGTCCTCAGTCAAATCGTCCAACCCATGCTAGCATGGAAAGCGGACGTTAAACGATGATGATGATGATGATGATGATGATATGTAAAAAAGAATGAAATCAAGAGACCAATGACATAAGTAAATTTACTTATGCCATTGGTCTCTTGATCTCATTCTTCTTTTTTATATATACACATTCTAATACACGACCCATGTTATATTCCCCATTCATGTTACAACCACATTTGGGGCAAAACTAGATGGTATACAGCACTTACTCGGTAGTACCTGTATTTTTAGGGTCTTGAGAGAAAAGCTGAACATTAGAAGCATCAGTTGTGGCGTGCAAGAGAGACGATTGCGCTGGTATGGACATGTGGTGAGAATGGAGGAGGATAGCTGCGTGAAAAAGTGCCACACCCTAACAGTTGAGGGAACCCGTGGAAGAGGTAGGCCCAGGAAGACCTGGGCTGAGGTGGTGAGGCAAGACCTTCGTACATTGGGCCTCACCGAGGCGATGACTACGGACCGAGACCTTTGGAAATGGGCTGTGCGTGAGAAGACCCGGCAAGCCAAGTAAGATCGTTGCCAGTGCCCCTGGACTGGTTCTTGTGCGGGTGGCACATGAGATGCACCATTTTGAGCGTGGCCGTTGCCAGTACCGCCTGACTGGCTCCTGTAGGATTTTCGAGCGAGATCGTTGCCAGTGCCCCTGGACTGGCTTGTGCGGGTGGCACATAAAAGACACCATTTCGAGCGTGGCCGTTTTCATGCGGGTGACACGTAAAAGCACCCACTACACTCTCTGAGTGGTTGGCGTTAGGAAGGGCATCCAGCTGTAGAAACTCTGCCAAATCAGACTGGAGCCTGGTGTTGCCATCCGGTTTCACCAGTCCTCAGTCAAATCGTCCAACCCATGCTAGCATGGAAAGCGGACGTTAAACGATGATGATGATGATGATGATGGTTGACTCCATTACCCTTCATAACCTTTATCATATATATATATATATATATATATATATATATATATATATATATATATATATATATATATATATATATAAAAACATATCTATATGTCAAATGCCTGTCCACCTTCCAATTTTGATCTATTTACACCTGTGGAATCAGAAACCACTTGTAGCTGCCTTGGATAGGCAATTTCAACACTTCGTTCCCATTTGCACTTCAAGCCTGAGTTGTAGTGGTAATCTGATCTGAGCACACATTGTACATACCTATTAATATATGTCAATCGATGTATACTACTTGCATTTCCTCTACATACACACGCATGTATGTACATATTTATCTATCTATCTATATACATATCATCGTTTAACATTCTTCTTCCATGCTGGCAAGGGTTGGACAGTTTGACAGAATCCAATTGCAAGAATAATACCAGCTCATTATACACTTATCAAAATAAATTTTTCTTTTTTTTTTTTTTATTCTCATATACATGTCTTATTTATGATTAACTATACGGTGGAGGCGCAATGGCCCAGTGGTTAGGGCAGTGGACTCGCGGTCATAGGATTGCGGTTTCCATTCCCAAACCGGGCATCGTGAGTGTTTATTGAGCGAAAACACCTAAAAGCTCCATGAGGCTCCGGCAGGGGATGGTGGTGAACCCTGCTGTACTCTTCCACCACAACTTTCTCTCACTCTTACTTCCTGTTTCTGTTCTGCCTGTAATTCAAAGGGTCAGCCTTGTCACACAGTGTCAAGCTGAATATTCCCGAGAACTACGTTAAGGGTAACGTGTCTGTGGAGTGCTCAGCCACTTGCACGTTAACTTCACGAGCAGGCTGTTCTGTTGATTGGATCAACTGGAACCCTCGATGTCGTAAGCGACGGAGTACCAACATACGTAGGACCATTACCTACTTAAAAAATTAACTGTTATTCCAAACTATGATACCCTGTGCGCAACCAACTACAGGCAAATAATGAAATGCATTATAATCGAACTAAGCGAAACAGAGTTTATTGCGGGAGGTACCTTTTATAAAGTCACTTGACAAGACCCATCTTCACCAAAGGATGCAATACAACAAGATGTCCAGAATCTCCCCCGCAAGGGACTGATGCAAGATGGGATGAAATGACGGTGGTGATTAATACAGAATCTTGTGAATTCCATTTTCTCTTTCTCTCATATGTTATATAAATATACTCATTTACTCTTTCATTTGTTTCAGTCATTTGACTGCGGCCATGCTGGAGCACCACCTTTAGTCGAGCAAATTGACCCCAGGACTTATTCTTTGTAAGCCTAGTACTTATTCTATCGGTCTCTTTTGCCGAACCGCTAAGTTACGGGGACATAAACACACCAGCATCGGTTGTCAAGCAATGCTAGGGGGACAAACACAGACACACAAACACACACATATATATATATATATATACGACGGGCTTCTTTCAGTTTCCGTCTACCAAATCCACTCACAAGGCTTTGGTCGGCCCAAGGCTATAGTAGAAGACACTTGCCCAAGGTGCCACGCAGTGGGACTGAACTCGGAACCGTGTGGTTGGTAAGCAAGCTACTTACCACACAGCCGCTCCTGTGCCTATATATAAGTAATAATTTTATGTTCAGGTATACACCTATTAGTATGCCATTTAAAGCCTGTTCACAATATTCGGCTACCTGATGTCAACAACAGTATGGAGGTATATGCCACTGGATTTACTTTTGGAATTCCTTCATCTCTGTTGAGTTTTGAAAATATATGAAAGAAAGAAAAAGAAATTCACAAGACCCTTTATTATTCACTATGATCATGAGATGCAGAAACAGTTGTGGCACATCATAGGTGCAGATGTGTCTTATCAGATGACCTCATTTTTAAATCTCCATTTTGCAAGAGAGACCAATAGAATAAGTACTAGGGTTTAAGCAAAAAAAAAAAAAAAAAAGTACTGGGATCAATATATTCGATTAAAATTCTTCAAGGTGGTGCTCCAGCATGGCCACAGTCAAATGACTGAAACAAGTAAAAGATAAACGATGTGTGTATTTGTGTGAAATCATGTATGTACATAAGCATAAAGGGCTTCTGTACAGTTTCCATTTCGCCTGGTGAGCTTGAGGCCTTACAAAACACTTGCCCAAGGTAGCACACAGTGGGACTGAACCTAAATGCATGTCATTGGAAATGAAATCCAAAGACACACAACCCCTTATAGTCAACAACACTATCACCACCACCACCACCACCACCAACCATCTCAATCATCACAACCACTAGCAATCCCTACCACCACTACCAGCACTATCACTACTATAGCTGCCATCGCCGCCGCTGCCACCACCACCACCAACACCACCACTACAACTGCCACTGCCCACCACCAATCACTATCATCACCATAGCAACAACCCACCAAAACCACCCAGCTTCAACCACCAACACTCATCCCACACTCCCACTCCCTGTTCAATGCCCCCTACAAGCAGAAAAACAGTATACCAACCATCTATGCTCAAACTGGGGACATGTGTGACAACATCCGAGGCTCTGGCCGATGGAGGACGTATCGTCACTTGACCGATTTCAAAATATGAACCACTACTAAATGTGGAGACAGGGTTGGCAGCTTTATATTGTCTGGAAGATAGCACTGGTTGTGGTAACTAGATTTGGTGAAAGGGGAGAAAAGAAAAAGAAAAAGAATAAAAGAGAATAAGTATTTTGCCAATAAAGACACACACTATTTATTTGATCTTATCACTTCATTATTATTATTATTATTATTATTATTATTATTATTGAGTGAGAGAACAGTGCATGCATTTGAAGTGAGACTGGGGTACAAATATACGAAGACCAATATACCCATCTTGATTCCCCATCTGACAAGGATAAACCAGGCACATGCATCACAACCATGTGGGCAACATGCTGATCTCATATCAAGATAAACAGTGTACTGACTTTGCAGGTGAGGCCCGATTAGAATTTTCTTCTGGTTGAGTAGCCCATCCTGCTCAAAAGGTCCCTGAATAAAGTTTGTTTAAGGATGTTGAACAAAAACACCCATGTTTCCAGAGGTGAATTATTCAAATCTCAAAGAATTCCTCTCAATACATGGCTATGATGCTCCCCAACAACTTCTGCTCGTAATCAGAGATGCACATATCGTCAGCCACCAAGGGACATGCTCAACTGGTCAAGGTCAATCAAGTGAAAAGCAAATCTGTGGTATTGAGCAGAATATTTGCTGTAAGGCCATCTTTTAGACCAAGACAAAACAAGTACATGATAACACCTCCAATCAGTTAAGATCAGAAGCCACGAAAGCCTCTGCTTGGTACTGCATCAGGGCATTTATTATTATTATTATTTTACAGGTCAGCGTTCTTTCATCACACTCTCTGTGACCTCTTCAATGACCATCTGTTCTTCTCCATGTCTCTTCTTCTCTCTGACTAGTGGGGACAGTCTCATGTGAATTACAGAACACAGACTAATAGTCATACAATACTTAAGAGCATGTAACTAACTAGAAAAGAAAAATATGGTGCACACAACTTCAAAGTTGATCATGTACAATGAAAATGAGTGCTAAGACTGTTATAATGTGGATCTTCGTTCACTTGTATGTTGTCGTTGGCACTGTAATATTCTTGTCACCACTAATATGTTATGGTGGTATTCTACATCTTATTATCTTTACCTCATTACTCTTGCTATCACTGATAGCTTCACAGGACAATGACTTTGAAACATCTACCTTGACAGTAACTCGAACTTGTTCATGTAACTGACACTGACTGACTGAGAACTCGTACAATGACTCTACTACTACTACTACTACTACTACACCTACTACTACTGACTCTGCTACAACTGACTGTCTGACTTTATAGTGGCTTTCTCATACCACTGTCATGTGGGAAGGAGTGTACCATTTTCACTACAACAAAGACGATGAGAGATTTGTCGATCACATGGAAAAAGTATGAGATGATGACGATGCGATAGTAGATCTAACAACAATATAATCATAGCATAGAATAACAAAATAGTTAAAGCACAGAGCTTTTTACAATGAGAAAAAGAATAAGTTAAAAACTGATATATACTCCAAGCACTAAGGCCCGTGATCAGGAGCAAACAGACAACAAACGTGGGTCTATACAGAACCAACGCAATGACCAGCATGGTTGGTACTGTATAGACTAACATTTCTTGCCCATTTACTTTTAATCATGGACTGTTTAGGTCTGAAATATTTTGCCCCATTATTTGTTTTATTAGTTTTAGTCATTAGACTGTGGCTATGCTGGAGCACCACCTCCATGTGTTTAGTCAGACAAATTGACCCCAGCACTTATTCTTCTTTGAAACCTGGTACTTGTTCTGTTGGTCCCGTTCGCTAAACAACTTAGTTAGGGGACATAAACAAACCAATGCGGGTTGTCAAGCAGTGGTGAGGGACAAACACTAACACACACGGAAATAAACATAAAAATATACATACATATATAATTGCATGTATGTGTGTGTGTGTTTGTGTGTATACACTTATACATACATGATGGACTCTCCAGCTGAAGATGGTGTACTAGTGTTCAGCTTTTTGCCGAAAGACCTGCAGAAATGATTTGTTTATAGTGATCAAATGTTCATGCCAAACATTAGCTCACTCACTCTCCATCAAATCAACATTACCTGAACAGGTGCAAGGTGTACCATGCGTAGGCATTGAAGTGGTCACAGAACAACGGGAGATGAAGTGTTTTGCTCAAGAACACAATGTACCATCTGGTCTAGGAATTGAAATCCCAATCGCTACATCGTGAGAGCAACACTGTAACAACTAGGCTATGCGCCCTCATATATACATTACATACATGCATGCACATATATACACATATGTATATATATATACACACACACACACACACACACACATATATATACAGGCATAACTATGTGGTAAGAAACTTGCTTCCCAACCACAGAAAAGTTGGATTTAAGCAACATCAGTTGTGGTGTGCAAGAGAGATGACTGCGCTGGTATGGACATGTGGTGTGAATGGATGAGGACAGCTGTGTGAAAAAATGTCACACCCTAGCAGTTGAGGGAACCTGTGGAAGAGGTAGACCCAGGAAAACCTGGGATGAGGTGGTGAAGCACAACCTTCGAACATTGGGCCTCACCGAGGAAATGACTAGTGACCGGGACCTTTGGAGATATGTTGTGCTTCAGAAGACCCAACAAGCCAAGTGAGACCATAGCTCATGGCTTATGCCAGTGGTTGTAACCAGCCCATTTATGAATACTTCTCATTCATTGGACAATGAACTTTGCTTGCGAAGACCTATTGAGGCAAGTGTAAGCAAATCAAAATCACTGACTTGGCCAATGACAGTACCGCCTGATTGGCACTCGTGCCAGTGGAACGTTAAAAGCACATCCGAGCGTGATCATTGCCAGGGCCATGGATTGGCTCCCGTGCCAGTGACACGTGAAAAGCACCATTCGAGTGTGATCGTTACCAGCGTCACTTTACCAGCACAGCTGTAGAAACTTTGCCAGATCAGATTGAGCCTGGTGCAGCCTCTGGCTCACTAGTCCTCAGTCAAGCCGTTCAACCCATGCCAGCATGGAAAGCGGACGTAAACCGATGATGATGATAATGATGTGTGCATGTCTTTGTATCTGTGTTCGTCCCCCATCACCACTTGACAACTGGTGTCACTGTGTTTACGTCCCTGTAACTTAGCAGTTCAGCAAAAGAGACCAATAGAATAAGTACTAGGCTTAAAAAATAACTCCTGGGGTCGATTTGTTTGACTAAAATACTTCAAGGTGTTGCTCCAGCATGACCACAATCAAATGACTGAAACAAGTAAAAGAATAAAATTGTGATGGCACCTGTGCCCAGCGTCGCCTTTCTGGCACTTGTGCCCGCAGCATGTGTAAGGACTTTCAAGCGAGATCGTTGCCAGTGCCCCTGGACTGGCTCTTGTGTGGGTGGCACATAAAATACACCATTTTGAGCGTGGCCGTTGCCAGTACCGCCTGACTGGCCTTCGTGCCGGTGGCACGTAAAAAGCACCCACTACACTCTCAGAGTGGTTGGCGTTAGAAAGGGCATCCAGCTGTAGAAACTGTCAAATCAGATTGGAGCCTGGTGTAGCCATCTGGTTTCACCAGTCCTCAGTCAAATCGTCCAACCCATGCTAGCATGGAAAGCGGACGTTAAACGACGACGACGACGATGATGATACACACACACACACACACACATATACATACACTTTTATGTATATATAAGAAGCTTCATTCAGTTTCTTATTTCTTTACTACCCACAAGGGGCTACACACAGAGGGGACACACAAGGACACAAACGGATTAAGTCGATTACATCGACCCCAGTGCGTAACTGGTACTTATTTAATCGACCCCGAAAGGATGAAAGGCAAAGTCGACCTCGGCGGAATTTGAACTCAGAACGTAACAGCAGACGAAATACCGCTAAGCATTTCGTCCGGCGTGCTAACGTTTCTGCCAGCTCGCCGCCTTTCAGTTTCATTCACTTTCTGGCCACCAGATTCATTTGCAAGGCTTTGATTGGCCCAGAGTTACAAACTCTCCATCTTATTATTTTCTCTCCATTTTATTATTTTACTTCGTTACCACAATGCTTCAATCAAGCTACAATGCTCTTCTTATATTAGAGAGAGAGTTTTATGCAAAATTCTTTACCGTTCTTTTAGCCGCCTTGAAGAAGGAGGCCAACTCACGCAAGACTTGACCATATTTGTCCGTTTTGCGAACTTCATCCCGGAGCCAGATGGGAAGATGGTGAATGTTATGGTTACTGGTGAACCTGAAAAAAAGTTAGGGAGTCATAAGCATAGGGTCACAATAATAGGGTAAGGGGAAGGGTGACCTGGAAAGGAAAAGGTGGATTAAAGGTAGGAGTTAGTTAGAAGTGGGGTTAGCTAGGATTAGGAGTTAGTTAACCCTTTTGAAACCAACCTGCCTGAGATTGTTCCAGGTTTTATAATACAAACTTCTTCCTTCAGAATGACTTTAATTAAAAACCTTCCTTCAAAATTTCATGTTAACATCTGCTCCAAACACCAACTTCATATTGGCAAAGTTATTTTCTAAATTAATTGAAATAAAGGCAATGTATTTCAACAAAAATATGGTAACAAAAGGTTTAAGGAATAGGATAAGGAGTCAGTAGTAGGGATTAATAATTACCATACTTTAATGTGTATAAGGAACTCCCTAATTTTGGGGGCTTAAAATTTGGAAAAAAGGTTTTGTAAAGGATTATAATACTATCCATGTATAAGAAACTCCCATATTTTTTAAACCTAATTTTTGACAAAATAGGGTCCCTTATATACATAAAAATACAGCAATAGTTGGAGTAAGGCAGTGAGCTGGCAGAATCGTTAGCATGCTGGGCAAAATTCTTTGCAATATTTTGTCTGTCTTTACGTTGAGTTCAAATTTTGCTGAGATTGACTTTACCTTTTATCCTTTCAGGGTCAATAAAATAAGTATCAGTAGATCATTCAGGTTGATGTAATTGGCTTAAACCCCCACTCCCAGCTCCTCCAAACTTGCTGGCCTTGTGCCAAAATCTGACACCAATAGTTAATGGTGGGGGTTAGGGTTGGGAGATAACAGCAGAGGCAGAAGTTAGGGATGGCAGATATGTGCAGGAGTGAGAAGAGAATTAGAAATAGGAGTTCGTCAGGAGTTGGTGGGGAGGTAAGGATTGTAGCAACGAATAAATTTAGAAAATCATTTTTTTAAAAATCAACTGTTTAATGTAGAGGAACAATACTAACAATGAAATGAATTCATAGAACTCGAGCGAGATCGTTGCTAGTGCCACCGAACTGGCTCCTGTGCAGGTGGCACGTAAAATACACCATTTTGATTGTGGCCGTTGCCAGTACCACCTGACTGGCCTTTGTGCCGGTGGCACGTAAAAGCACCCACTACACTCTCGGAGTGATTGGCGTTAGGAAGGGCATCCAGCTGTAGAAACTCTGCCAAATCAGATTGGAGCCTGGTGTAGCCATCTGGTTCACCAGTCCTCAGTCAAATCATCCAACCCATGCTAGCATGGAAAGTGGACATTAAACGATGATGATGATGATGAAACATCTTGGCTACACCATGAAGTTAAATATGTGTTTAACTGCTGAATGGGCATATTGACTAAACATCATGAAGCTACTAAAGAATCTAATCGCATATGATAAGGTGGCGTTGGATAAAAGAAAATATAGGAGGATTAATTAATTATGATTTTAATCAACATATCCTTCTCTCAGATTCAGATTCTTATTGCAATGGTCCTTCAGTTTTTCTACTGAAAACCTGTAAAAGAATTTGGAAGGTTGGTCGTCCAACCAGGCCTTTCACGATACCCTTAAAGCCAGGAACTTTCCAGCACCACTTCATATATATATATATATATATATATATATATATATATATATATATATATATATACTGAGGGTGATAAATTGAATATTAATTTCAATTTAAAACCAGTGGTCTAGCATATAAAGAAATCTGATAATTCAGAAAAATTGTATTACATGCGTATAAGAAGGGAAGACCACTAGGTGGACACCCAATATGCTAGAAAGAGGTCATCAACGACCCAACCACAAAGAAAAATCATGTTCTCCAGATAAAAAAGGTCCACCTAGTGGTCATCCCTTCTTATATGTGTGTGTGTATATATATATATATATATATATATATATATATATATAGAGAGAGAGAGAGAGAGAGAGAGAGAGAGCAGTGTTTCTCAACCATTTTTCACCTATGGTCCCCTCTAATTCGTATTTTACTTGGGTGGACTCACATAGCCATTCAATGTTTAAAAAATCCTATTATGTTTTCATAATTAAATTTTAAGAATTGTATAAAAAATTTTTGCTAAGATATTTTGTGTATGGTAAGAAGTACAATGAATTTATTGCACATAAAATTTTAACAACAAAACCTTATATGGACTCCGGTGTCTGTGTTTGTCCCCCACCACCTCTTGAAAACCTGTATTGGTGTGTTTATATCCCCATAACTTAGCGGTTCAGCAAAAGAACCCAACAGAATAAGCACTGGGCTTTAAAAACAAAAAAAATCTTGTGGTTGATTTGCTTGACCAAAATTCTTCAAGATGATACCCCAGCATGGCCACAGTTAAATGAGTGGAAAAGGTAAAAGGTAATCAGATATAGCGGTATCAATGCAGTGGGTGGGGTGAGGGCATTACTGTGTATCTCCACAACAGCACATATTCCAGGCAATCTGGGGTTAGATGGAGGTTATTCAAGGCAGGGTTTTACCTTTCAGCCTCTCAATACCTGGCACAAAGCCACCTCTTCTGATGCTGCAGTAGAACCTCACCAAGTTGAAAGGGTTTCCTCTTTGTCTTGCAAGTTACTCGACAGTGTCACTAGAGCTGGGGGTTATAAAAAATGCACTAAGTATACACTTTAAAGTAGTTGGTGTTAGGAAGGACATCCAGCCATAAAAAGCTATGTCAAAGCAGACATTAGAGCCAGGCACAGTCCTTTGGCTTAGATATTGTTGAACTAGCCAACCCATGCCAGTATAAAGGACAGGCATTAAATGATGATGATGATGATGAGCTTCCCAGTTTCCATCTATCAAATTCTCTTGCAAGGTGTTGGTTGGCGTGGGGGTATATGTTGTTGTTGTTGTTGGCACTCCGTCGCTTATGACGTCGAGGGTTCCAGTTGATCCGATCAACGGAACAGCCTGCTCGTGAAATTAACGTGCAAGTGGCTGAACACTCCACAGACACGTGTACCCTTAACGTAGTTCTCGGGGATATTCAGCGTGACACAGTGTGACAAGGCTGACCCTTTGAATTACAGGCACAACAGAAACAGGAAGTAAGAGTGAGAGAAAGTTGTGGTGGAAGAGTACAGCAGGGTTCGCCACCATCCCCTGCCGGAGCCTCGTGGAGCTTTAGGTGTTTTCACTCAATAAACACTCACAACGCCCGGTCTGGGAATCGAAACTGCGATCCTATGACCGCGAGTCCGCTGCCCTAACAACTGGGCCATTGCTCCTGGGGGTATAGTATAGAAGACATTACTCAAGATGCTGTACATTAGAAACTAACTAATTAGCAGAATGTATTCTCTAAAGACAAGAGAGTTCTACTCACCGACTATCACACAGGAGGATGGCCCCATAATCATCTTTGTGTCTGATGACTCTTCCAATAGCTTGATTCACAGCTCTGTAGGCTTGCAGTTGGTACCACTGCCATCCAGTCATCTGCTATAGGAACGGAGAGAGAGAGAAAACTGTGGGTAAATTAATTAATTCAAGGTAAGGGTGAATAGTTAAGAAGTTCACTTGGCAAAATTAGTAGGACTCTGGTTCAATCCCACTGTATGACATGTTGGGAAGTTGTTTTTTTTAATAACCTTAGGTTGACCTGAGTTTTATGAGAGAAAGCAGGGAGATGAAAACTGTGTGGAAGCTTGTGGATAAATTTTCTCCATCATTTAAGTCCACTCTGCTGGGTGGTTGGTGTTAGGAAGGGCATCTGGCTGTAAAAATCTGGCCAAAACAGTCACAGAAGTCTGGTGCAGGCTTCTGCCTGGCTGGCTCCTGTCAAACCATCTCACCCACGCCAGCATGGAAGGCAGACATTAAACGGTGATGATGATTTAACCTTTCTGATAACATGTTTGAGACCACCCCCTTATGATACAAACTTTCTATTTTAAAGTGATCTACAGGGTGTCCACAAAGTCTGGGTACATGGAGTAAATAAAATCATAACATAAACAATTAAATATAAGTAATAATAATTTCTTCAAGTATGTGTTAATCCCCATGTACCCAGACTTTGTGGACACCCTGTACATTAAAATATCCCATTAAAATCTACATTAAAGTCCCATTAAAATCATTGAAATTTTATGTTCCAAACACTAGTTTAATAAAGACAAAAATATTTTACAACATTTTTCGTTATTTTCCAAATTAATTGGAACAAAGGCAGCATATTTCAATGGAAATACGGTAACAAAAGGGGGTTAATTATTGTATAACTATCAGTCTATGTGTTCAGTAACTCACCTAAGCCTACCCCTTGGTTCTGATACAAACTTCCTACTTTCAAGTGCTCTAAATTAAAACTGCTCATCTAAATTTCAAACACCAGATAAATATTATTGAGAGACTTACTGTACTAAATTCTTCATTATTTTGCAAATTAATTCAAAGGTACTCTTTTACTTGTTTCAGTCATTTGACTGTGGCCATGCTGGAGCACTGCCTTTAGCCGAACAAATCGACCCCAGGACTTATTCTTTGTAAGCCTAGTACTTATTCTATCGGTCTCTTTTGCCGAACCGCTAAGTTACGGGGACGTAAACACACCAGCATCGGTTGTCAAGCGATGTTGGGGGGGGGGGGGGGGAACAAACACAGACACACAAACATACATATATATGACGGGCTTCTTTCAGTTTCCGTCTACCAAATCCACTCACAAGGCTTTGGTCGGCCAGAGGCTATAGTAGAAGACTCTTGCCCAAGGTGCCATGCAGTAGGACTGAACCCGGAACCATGTGGTTGGTAAGCAAGCTACTTACCACACAGCCACTCCTACGCCTCTACACATGCACATATATATATTTACACATATATGTGTAGTGGTGTATTTTAACAAAAATATGGTAGCAAACGGATTAAATACTGTATGACTATCACCCTGTATTTTCTGTAGTTCACCTGAGACTGTCTCCAGGCTCTATAATACAAACTTTTGTTTGAACCCCTTAGAGTTTAAACTGACCACATCCAGCCAAAATATTCTACCTGTTTTACTTTCAAACTAGTCATATATGATCTTTCATAGCTACCTTACAGTGTCATTTTGAAAATAAACAATCACATCTTTGAAATCTCAAAGTCATGAAATAATGCAGGATTAGTTTTAAATGGTGTGAATACACAAGCTTTATATTTGACAGAGTAATCTGAATGCTAAATGGTCAAAGTGATCTAAATTAAAGCCCTGCATCTAAACTTCAACCTAATTTATATACCAAACACCAGATAAGTAATATTGAGGTTATTAGACATTTGCATCTTAACCAGATGGTTTGGGGTTCAGTCCTAGCAGGTAAATAATTAGACAAAATTCTTCAATTTTTTCAAAATTAACCGAAACAAAGACAGTGTATTTCAACAGAAATACAATAACAAAAGGGTTTCAGGCTTAGCTTTGTCACATTGATTCAACCCAAAAGTTATTAGAAATATATATGTGGAATACTCAGCCACTTATGTGCTAATTCAGCAGACGAAACACCTGAATACTTGTTGTTAAAACTTATGAGCAGCCCCACCTGTCACCAGCGTTGCCTTCTAGCACTTGTGCTGGTGGCACGTTAGAAAATCATTCGAGCGAGGTCGTTGCCAGTGCCGCTGGACTGGCTCTTGTGCAGGTGGCACATAAAAAACATCTTTTTGAGCGTGGCTGTTGCCAGTACTGTGTGACTGGCCCTCGTGCCAGTGGCACGTAAAAGCACTCACTACACTCTCGGAGTGGTTGACGTTAGGAAGGGCATCCAGCTGTAGAAACTCTGCCAAATCAGATTGGAGCCTGGTGTAGCCATCTGGTTCACCAGTCCTCAGTCAAATCGTCCAACTCATGCTAGCATGGAAAGCGGACGTTAAACGATGATGATGATGATGATGATGTAAAACACTGTTTATCACATCAATAACTAAGAGCTCTGACTGCCAGTAGAGGCATCACTCATGCAAATTGGATTCTGGGAGTTATTGAAGTTCTTGTTCATAGTGACTATAGTTTTCTTCAACCCAGTCTCACCCACAATGTATGGGTTGACTTAAGACAATCATCATCATCATCCTTTAACATCCGTTTTCCATGCTGGCATGGGTTGGATGTTTTGACCATAGCTGGCAAGCTGCACCGGGACCCAGTCTGATTTGGCTTGGTTTCTACAGCTGGATGCCCTTCCTAACATCAACCACTTTACAATGTGTGCTGGATGCTTTTAATGTGCCACTGGCATGAGTGCCTTTAAATGGCACCGCAGCATGAGCACTTATGATGTGGCACTAGCACAGGACTTTTGCAGGCCAATCGCCTTCACCAGGGAATGTGCCCTTAACACTTCTGTTGTGGAGGATGGATCTTCTTGAGTTCTGCACAGTAAGAGTGAACCTGGGACCTCATGGTTACAAAGCAAAGTCTTTAATCATTCAGCCATACTGTGTTATCTACAACAGCAGCATATATGTATGAAGTATAAAGGATGCGGAAGGAAGGAAGGAAGGAAGATGGACAGAGAAGACAGTGAGAGAAAAAAAGAGGGAGATAAAGAGAGAAAGAGAGAATTGAAGACAGGGAAAGTACGAGTGAGAAGATATAGAAGAGTGTAAAAGTGGAGGTGTTGGGTATAGAGGGTGGGTTACTTACCTGTCCGTTGCGTTTGGCAACCAAATCATCCAAAAATTTCATCTTCATCATCACTTTTGGGTCCCTCATAGGTGGATATGGTAAACCTGTGATGAGAACAGCTCGGCCATTCGCATCAGCAAAATCAAGACCTTCACTGACCTGTGAGCAGGAAGAAAGAGGTGGGGAGATAAGGATGGTGGTGGAGTTAAGAGTGCAGAGTGGAGGTGCAGTTGTGGAGTGGAAGTGAGTGGAGGTGGAGTTGTGGAATGAAGGTGAGGAGCGGAGGTGGAGTAGAGGCAGAGTTGTGAAGTGGAAGTAGAGCTGTGAAGTGGAGGCGGAGTGGTGAGTGGAGATGGAAATGTGGAGTCAAGGAGGAGTTGTGAAGTGGAAGCAAGGAGTGGAGACAGAGTGGAGGCGGAGTTGTGAGTGGAGATGGAAATGTGGAGTCAAGGAGTTGTGAAGTGGAAGCGAGGAGTGGAGACAGAGTGGAGGCGGAGTTGTGAGTGGAGATGGAAATGTGGAGTCAAGGAGGAGTTGTGAAGTGGAAGCGAGGAGTGGAGGCAGAGTAGAGTTCTGAGTAAGGGCGGAATAATTCTGCATGGAGTTATGAAGTGGCAGTGGGAATTGTGGAGTGGAGGTGGAGCTGAGGTGGACTTGTGGAGAGGTGGTGAATTTCTGGGGTGGAGGTAAAGTGTTAGTGGAGATGACAGAGTGTGATGATAGAGTGTGAAGTGGTGAAATGCTGTTTAGCCCCAGGTCAGTCCTGACCGAGCGCACTTACAATCAAAGGCATTCTAAACATGACCATCCTGTCTTTTTCCTACTTGTAAACAATCTCAGACCATGTTCTCCAACATGTCTTTCCAGACAGTTGTCTATGAGTTGAAGGAGATTTGACTGTTGTTTCTAGTATGTCAAGCAAACCATGAAGCTGTAGTGTAGTGCATTGTGGGATAGATAGGTAGATGATACATAGTTGTTGTTGTTTAGCCCTAGGATGATGCTGATTGAGTGAGTACACCTATGATCAGATAATCCAGCCATGGCTACCTCATCCGATTGAAATAGTATATTGAAAATGACATCATTCAATGTATCCTTCCTTTTTAAGAGTATAAAATTGTGATGAGAGGGGTATTTAACTGCTATTTCTAGCAGGAGAAGCAATCACATACAGGACTCTCTAGGGTCAGTCCTAATTGCAAAGACTTATCATCAGACGTTCTAGACATGACCACCTCAACTTATTCTAGTAGTGTATCCAGCACAACATTAACCAATGTGTCCTTTTTTTTTAAGACAGCAGAATGAGAGCTGACAGATATTTGGCTGCTATTTCTAGCATATCGAGCAACTACATAGTTCTCGCTTTAGATTTATGTTGGTACTATTGTTGTTGTTGTGGTGGTGGTGGTTACAGTGTAATAACAGTAGAGGTAAAGGCATCGATGATGATGATGATGATGCTTGTGGTGATGATGATGATGATAATAGTCATAATGGTCAAAGTAATTATGATGGTGATGATGATGGCAATGAAGATGATGATGGTGATGTTTATGTTGATGAGGTTAATGATGATGATGATAGCACTGATGGTGGTGGTGGTGGTGGTGATAGTGGATGCTTTAGCTGACTACAATGGTGATAGTGCTGGTGCTGCTGATGATGTGATGCTGCCCCCTCCTCCTTACCTTTCCTCGACACACTGCTATGAATATGGCTCCTTTCAGTGCAGGGTCGGACACCTTGGCGTAGAAATCTTCAATAGCCTGCAATGAGACAGTTACTTCAAGTCATTACCTTTACTAATAGCAGGGGAAAGGCATGAATGACACAACGCAACATATTTGTACGCAAGAAATTGTAGAAATCATTGTTTTGTTTTTATATTTGGTTTGTAAGATTCCTGATGTGAACTCATGTGTTGAAGCAGATTATGTTGTATCTTGGGAGGGTCATTTTGCCAACAATAATAAACACACACTGGTTCTATTTCACTTCTTTATTTATTCATCAATTCATTATCCATTTAACCAATTAAATAATTGTTTTATTAATTGTTTGGTTAATCAATCAATCAGTACAAGTATACTGGTTTTATTTCACTTCTTTATGAATCGTCAATTGGTTAACTATTTAACTAATTAACTGATCAATTGTCTGATTAATCATTCAGTTTAACCAATCAAGCAGTCATGTTTGTCAAAAGTCTTTTTGTCATCCTTTGCAATCTCATCACTGAAACAAATGCTCTCTGTACTCCAGGTGAGCTTCAGGTTTGTTGCAGATCAATTAACAAATGAAAATATAGCAGTGAAATATGACCAGTGTGTGTGTGTGTTATTATGGGTATAATGACCCTCCCAAGAAACAACAAAATTATTGTTGTTGTTGTTTAGCCCTAGGTCATTCCTGACTGAGTTAGACTATGATCAAATCTGTTATGATCATGACCATCACACCCTTATGACACACATTGCATATTTAGGACTACATAACCTAATGTGTCACCCTTTTCAAGATCACCATCATCATTTAATGTCCGTTTTCCATGCTGGTATGGGTTGGATGGTTTGACAGGAGTTGACCAGCTGAAGAGGCTGCCCAGGCTCCATACCAGTCTTGGCATGGTTTCTGCAGCTGGATGCCCTTCCTAACCCCAACCACTTTACAGAGTGTACTGACTGCTCTTTCGCAGTACTGTCATGGGTGCATTTTCGTGGCACCGGTATGGGTGCTATTTTATGTGGCACCAGCACCCATCAGCTTGCAAGATAAGGAATGCCCAGAGGGAGAGGGATGCAGGGGATGAGACTGTATGCAAGGACAACCACGATTTCACTTAGCTTGACCAGTCTTCTCCAGCACAGCAAACTGCCAGGAATCTGTCCCCTATCATCCCCTCTGTGAGGCCCAACGTCTGAAGATCCTTTCTCACCACTTTGTTCCAAGTTTTTCTGGGTCTATTCCCTCTATAGTGAGAGATCGACACTTACTCTTTTACTTGTTTCAGTCATTTGACTGTGGCCATGCTGGAGCACCACCTTTAGTTGAGCAAATTGACCCCAGGACTTATTCTTTGTAAACCTAGTACTTATTCTATTGGTCTCTTTTTGCCGAACTGCTAAGTTACGGGGACGTAAACACACCACCATCGGTTGTCAAGTGATGTTGCGGGGACAAACACAGACACACACACACACACACACATATATATATATATATAATGACGGGCTTCTTTCAGTTTCCCTCTACCAAATCCACTCACAAGACTTTGGTCGGCCCGAAGCTATAGTAGAAGACACTTTCCCAAGATGCCACGCAGTGGGAATGTACCCGGAACCGTGTGGTTGGTAAGAAAGCTACTTACCACGTAGCCACTCCTGCGCCTATGCAGAAGTTAGTAGATAATACTGAAAGGAGCTCATCATGTATATATGTTTGCGTGTGTGCGTGTGTGTGTGTGTGTGTGTGTGTGTGTGTGTGTGTGTGTGTGTGTGCATGCGTACATGTGTGCTAATGTGTCCTTACCTTGGCACCATGTGATAGTTCTAAACAAGTGACAGAGTTATACGAGCTGTTTGTTTCATTTCCAATATTCTGCAAGAACATGTCTGGTCTTCGGGAAATATTACCTTGCTTGGAAACAGGTAAAGGTTGGTGACAGGAAGGGCATCCAACTATAGAAAATCTGCTTCGATAAATTCTGCCCAACCCAGGTGATCATGGATAAGTAGACATGATGAAGATGATGATGTATGTGAGTGTGTGTGTGTTGGGATGAGGGCTAAATAATAATATAAACACAATCTTCCCATGTTGCTGATGTGTAGAAGAGGGAGGAAGTCTCTTGATAAACTGCTTTCTAGCTTGTTGACTGCTCCTTAGAGAAGACATACCCAGCTTCTTTCCCCAATTAATAGCGTAGAACATTCAACTGTTATATAAAGCAGTCA
The DNA here is from genome assembly GCF_046866305.1 of Octopus bimaculoides. Classification (NCBI taxonomy): domain Eukaryota; kingdom Metazoa; phylum Mollusca; class Cephalopoda; order Octopoda; family Octopodidae; genus Octopus; species Octopus bimaculoides. The sequence goes on from NC_142950.1 coordinate 12,712,201, forward strand.
TAAATTAAGTTAACGCTATAGTGGATAATGTAATTTGCATATTTGTGTGTTTGACAGCTTGTAATTAAACAATATTTTTATGCAGAAACAGCCTTTATTAGAAGAACTGAAGTAAATTAAAGTACTACAAAGTTGCACTGTGGGTGAAATAGATATTATTTAATTAATGATGAGCTGTCAACAACAACTAATATACAAATTAGGGCATCTAATTAACTAATGAGACAATATGTGGGGACACACACACGTCACAATATAGTCTCATAACAATACATACAGAAACATAATACATACACACAAGACAATAGATACACACACACAACATACACAAACAAAATACATGTGACAATACATACACGCACACACATGCAAATGCAGGTATGGCTGTGTGGTTAAAATGTTTGCTTCCCAACCACACAGCTTCAGGTTCAGTCCCACAGCATAGCACCTTAGGCAAGTGTCTTCTACTATGGCCTCAAGCCAACAAAAGCTTTGCAAGTAGATTTGGTAGATGGAAACTGAATGAAGCTTGTTTTGTGTGTTGCAAATGACTCATGATCGTAAGATTATGGTTTCAATTCCTGGACCGGGCGACGCGTTGTGTTCTTGAGCAAAACACTTCATTTCACGTTGCTCCAGTCCACTCAGCTGGCAAAAATGAGTAACGTTGCGATGGACTGGCGTCCTGTCCAACTGGGGAACACATACGCCATTGAAACTGGGCCCATGAGCCTGATTAGGCTTTAAAAGGCGCATTTATTTTTATTATAGTATTGTATACAAATTATATAATATTATATTAAATAACAAATGATTCATAGTATATATAGATTAGTAAAACAAAATATTTATTTATACATAAAAATAGGGGTTGGGGCGCTGAGGGCATTATGTGGCTATTGGGGGATGGGCAGTGGCCCCAAAAGTTTGAGAACCTCTATAAACTATAAGATCTACAACACACACACACTACACATATACCATACTACAGCACAAACTATAACATATACACTACAACACAAACTACAGCTCAGTAAAAGACAAAATTAAAAATCTACTCACAATTTGAAAGTCATCTTTATTTTTTGGTTCCACAAGGACAGGTTTTACTTGGTTGATCCGCCTCCAGATGTCTAAAGACTGTAAAAGAAGACAGGACACTTTGGTGGTGTGTGACTGAGAAGGGAACAGGGCAATAGTGAAAGAGAGGAAGGTAGTTTAACTCTTTAGCATTCAGATTATTTTGTCAAATGTAATCCTTATCTATTCACGTTGTTTTTAATTAATCACGGCTTATCCCGTAGCTTTGAGATTTCAATGATGTGATTTACTCTTTTATTCTTTTACTTGTTTCAGTCATTTGACTGCGGCCATGCTGGAGCACCGCCTTTAGTCGAGCAAATCGACCCCAGGGCTTTATTCTTTGTAAGCCTAGTACTTATTCTATTGGTCTCTTTTTGCCGAACCACTAAGTTACGGGGACGTAAACACACCAGCATTGGTTGTCAAGCGATGGTGGGGGGGGGGGGGGACAAACACAGACACACAAACATATATATATATATATATATATATATATATATATATATATATATATATGTGCAAGCTATGGACACATAAGAGGTGCAGCAACATCAAAGGCAGGTTAACTAGCAAGTTAGTTTTTGTTTGTGGCAGATGTTCAGGTGCAATAAAGGCTGTAAACAAACAGGAAACAACTTCTATCTCATTCCAGGGTGAAAAACTAGAGGTAGTCGATAGCTTCCGCTATCTGGGCGACCAAGTTAGTAATGGGGGTGGGTGCGCTGAAAGTGTAGCTGCTAGAATAAGAATAGCCTGGGCAAAGTTTAGAGAGCTCTTACCCCTGCTGGCGACAAAGGGACACTCACTCAGAGTAAAAGGCAGACTGTATGACGCATGCGTACGAACAGCCATGCTACATGGCAGTGAAACATGGGCTGTAACTGCTGAGGACATACGTAAGCTCGCAAGGAATGAAGCCAGTATGCTCCGTTGGATGTGTAATGTCAATGTGAATACCCGTCAGAGTGTAAGTATCTTGAGAGAAAAGCTGAACATTAGAAGCATCAGTTGTGGTGTGCAAGAGAGACGATTGCGCTGGTATGGACATGTGGTGAGAATGGATGAGGATAGCTGTGTGAAAAAGTGCCACACCCTAACAGTTGAGGCAACCCGTGGAAGAGGTAGGCCCAGGAAGACCTGGGCTGAGGTGGTGAGGCAAGACCTTCGTACATTGGGCCTCACCGAGGCGATGACTACTGACCGAGACCTTTGGAAATGTGCTGTGCGTGAGAAGACTCGGCAAGCCAAGTAAGATCGTTGCCAGTGCCCCTGGACTGGCTCTTGTGCGGGTGGCACATGAAATGCACCATTTTGAGCGCGGCCGTTGCCAGTACCGCCTGACAAGCTCCCGTAGGATTTTCGAGTGAGATCGTTGCCAGTGCCCCTGGACTGGCTTGTGCGGGTGGCACATAAAAGACACCATTTCGAGCGTGGCCGTTTTCGTGCGGGTGACACGTAAAAGCACCCACTACACTCTCTGAGTGGTTGGCGTTAGGAAGGGCATCCAGCTGTAGAAACTCTGCCAAATTAGATTGGAGCCTGGTGTTGCCATCCAGTTTCACCAGTCCTCAGTCAAATCGTCCAACCCATGCTAGCATGGAAAGCGGACGTTAAACGATGATGATGATGATGATGATGATGATGGACTTCTTTCAGTTTCCGTCTACCTAATCCACTCACAAGGCTTTGGTTGGCCTGAGGCTATAGTAGAAGACACTTGCCCAAGGTGCCATGCAGTGGGAATGTACCCGGAACCATGTGGTTGGTAAGCAAGCTACTTACCACACAGCCACTCCTGCGCCTATTTATTTTAGAATGACATTGTAGGGTAGGTGTGAGAGGTTGGATCTGAAAAGTCTGAATATAAAACATAGAATATTTGGGCTGGATATGACTGGTTTAACCACTTAGCATTCAGATTACTCTGTCAAATGTCCTGCTCATTTATTCACATTGTTTTGAATTAATCATGCTTTATGTTGTAAGTTTGAGATTTTGATGATGCAATTGTTTATTTTTAGAATGACATTGTAGTATAGATGTAAGAGACTGTATTTGGCCAGTTTGAACATAAAACAATGACCAGATATGGCTGGTTCAAATGCTAATGGCTTAATTCATTGCCCGGTTTAACAGTAACACCTCTGGGGTACCAGGCCCTATTTTGTTGTAAGCATTCAGGCAAAATTTTATTCCACTGTCCCTCCCACCCACTAGTCTGAGAGATCTTGTAAAGGGCCATGGGCACAGCCTTTCTGCTTGACTAAAGAAACAAATAAAATAAAATGAAATTTTAAAAAAAACCCCAAAGGAGGGCAACTTACCTTCCAGTAGGTGATGCAGGAATCCATGAGTGGGTAGGATGGGAAGAAGATCAGGAGTCCATGAGGGATTACATAGCTAATGTTTACTGCAAATGTAGAAGAAAAGGGGGCTTAAGAGAAGAAGAGAAGTGGGAAGAGGAGGGAAGTGAGAGAGCAGCAGGGAGGTAAGAGGAGATGGGGATAATGTCTGCCCCTAGTGGAGGCGCAATGGCCCAGTGGTTAGGGCAGCTGACTTGCGGTCATAGGATCGCAGTTTCGATTCCCAGACCGGGCATTGTGAGTGTTTATTGAGCGAAAACACCTAAAGCTCCACGAGGCTCCGGCAGGGAATGGTGGCGAACCCTACTGTACTCTTCCACCACAACTTTCTCTCACTCTTACTTCCTGTTTCTGTTGTGTCTGTAATTCAAAGGGTCAGCCTTGTCACACTGTGTCACGCTGAATATCCCCAAGAACTACGTTAAGAGTACACGTGTCTGTGGAGTGCTCAGCCACTTGCACATTAATTTCACAAGCAGGCTGTTCCGTTGATCAGATCAACCGGAACCCCCGACATCGTAAGCGACGGAGTGTCAACAACAACAATGTCTGCCCAGTAGAGAAGACTTTTTAGGCAGTCACTGCTCAACACATGTACTGGAGCTTAGACTTGACCGGTGAATATAATCCAAGCTAGATGTGTCCAGTGGATGTAAGCCAGGCTATACGTGTTCAGTGAATATCCATAGATGACTGCAGCTTCAGTTTATCTACTCGATATTTACAGATAATTTATTTCTTTATTGCCCACAGGGGGCTAAACATAGAGGGGGCAAACAAGGACAGACAAAGGGATTAAGTCGATTACATTGACCCCAGTGCATAACTGGTACTTATTTAATTGACTCCGAAAGGATGAAAGGCAAAGTCGACCTTGGTGGAATTTGAACTCAGAACTTAACAGCAGACAAAATACCACTAAACATTTCGCCCAGCATGCTAATGATTCTGCCAGCTCGCTGCTTTTTACAGATATTTACAGATAATGAAGAAGCCCCTACCTTGTTGCTCAATTTGCTAAAATTAATAGGCAAATCTCTCCCAAATCATACCATACAGTTTTAATCTTTTAGCATTCAGATTACTGTCAAATGTAAAGCTTATTTATTCACATTGTTTTCAATTAATCGTCATTATCTCATAGCTTTGAGATTTCGATGATGTGATTGTTTATTTTTAGAATGACATTGTAGGGTAAGTGTGAGAGGTGAGATGTGGCTGGCTTCACTCATTAACATTCAGACCATTCTGTCAAACGAAACACACTGATGCAAAGGAACAGCACTAACAATGACATTGTAGGGTAGGCATGAGAGGCCTGATCTGGCCAGTTTGAACATAAAACAAATAGAATATTTAGGACAGCTATGACTGACTGGTTTGAATGCTGAAGGTGTTATGATGATCAGAGACCAAAGTCAAGATGAAGGGAGGAAGTAAACTCACTGATGAGATTGCCAAGAGATGTTTGGTACTTGACGTCAAACCTGTTGGAGATATAAATAGAGAGAAGTTTGATGTATTGTGCGGGGGTGGAGGTTGTGGTGATGATGATGGTGGTGATGATGATGGTGGTGATGATGATATTTATGAGTGGTGGTGATGATGATGATGATGATGATATATCAGGTCATCCCATAAGTTCTGTCCGATTTTACCTTTTTTAAAATTGAATGAAATTTAATAATATTTTAGAATGCCTAATGGAATTAAAAATTATTTTTATGCATTTGTGTACATTTAAACTAATTAAATATTATTTTGCAGAATAATAGAATTAAAATTTCTTTGATTAAAACCCTGTCTAACATGGAAGTATCCAAAGAACATTTGAGGCACATAATGCTTTATGAGTACAATAAAGGAAACTCTGCAGCCGAAGCGACTCGAAACATACACTCAGTTTATGGGAAAGAATGCTTGAATGAAAGAACTTGCAGAAAGAAGATGGTTTGCAAAATTCAGAAGTGGAGATTTCAGCCTTGAAGATGAAGATCGAACAGGATGTCCAGTTGAGTTTGATGATAAGCTCCTTGGGGAATCACTTGAATAAAATCCTGCATTATCAGTTGAAGAATTGGCAATAAAGCTTAGTTCAAACCATACAACTGTTCATCGTCATCTTCAACAACTTGGAAATGTTCCTAAATTGGCAAATGGGTGACTCATGAATTGTCCGAAAGCAACCGCAAATCCTGAGTTAACATCTGCTCTTCTCTCCATTCTCGCAAACTCATTTCACCCTTTTTGGATAGACTTGTGACTGGTGATGAAAAATGGATCTTCTATCGAAATGTTAAGCATCGTAAGCAGTGGCTTGATAAAAGAGAAAAAAAAACTCAACCACAACCGAGAAAGGAACTTCATGGGAAAAAGGTTCTTCTCTCTATCTGGTGGGATAACAAAGGAGTAATTCACTTTGAATTGTTACCACCCAATGCAACAGTCAATGCTTAAGTCCACTGTCAGCGATTAGAGCATTTGAACCAAGCTTTAAAGAAAAAAAGACCTGCTTTAAGTGAATTGAAAAGGAGTGATATTTCATCAGGACAATTCGCAACCCCACAATGATGATGGTGACAATGATACAATGTTGATGGTGATGTTCATGGTGATGATGATGATGATGATGACAATAATGATGTTGATTATGATGACGATGATGACTGATAATGATGTTGATGACAATAGTAATGATGTTGCGACTGATGATGTTGATGACAATGATGATAATGATGACGATGTTGATGACAATGATGTTAATGATGACGATGTTGATGACAATGATGTTAATAATGATATTGATGAAACAACGATGCTGATGATGATAATGAATGGTAACAACGTTCATGATGACAATGATAATGATGACGACAAAAGAGAACAAACTGTTATACTGATGATACCTTGTTTGATAACTGGAATTCAATGTGTACTTGTCTGGTCCCTTTGGCACTGTACCCACCCATATTTGATCCTTCTTTATGATGTGAGGATTCTGAAGAACCACAGGAAATGGTCTGCAGTGGGAAAAGAGTTAGAGGTTCAAATATTGATAAGCACAACTTACATTTGTTAATACAATTGGCAGTGTCTCTCTCTTTCTCTCTCTGTTTGTCCATCCCACTAGCATAAACATCAAAGCCATTACTTTTATTATGTGACTGTATTTCATTAAAACACTAACAAGCCATTTAGTTACTTAAATATCGAGGTGATATAGATGTAAATTTAACGTGTGTGTGTGTGTGTGTGTGTGTGTGTGTGTGTGTGTGTATATATATATATATATACACACACACACACACACACACACACACACACACACAGGTGTATATATCATCATCATCATTTAACATCTGCCTTCCATGCTGGCATGGGTTGGATGGTTTGACAGGAGCTGGCAAGGCAGAAGACTGCATGTAGCTCCACAGTCTGTTTTGGCATGGTTTTTACATGGTTTTTACATCTGGATGCCCTTCTTAACACCAACCACTTTACAGAGTGGACTGGATACTTTTCACGTGGCACCAGCACTGACAAGATCTGTTTGGCATGGTTTTTATGGCTCGATGCCCTCCCTAATGCCAACCACTTTACAAAGTAGACTGAGTGCTTTTCACATGCCACCAGCACCAGTGAGGTCTGCTTTGGCATGTGTGTGTGTGTCCATGTGGCTTAGTGGTTAAGGTATTTGGCTCAAGACTGTAGGGTTGTGAGTTCAATTCCTGGCAGTGCATTCCTTGAGCAAGACATTTGGAGGAATACAAAAAACCATTTTAACTTAGCCAGACCATACAATTTCATTAAATTTCTATATCTTTGTGCAGCTGAAGATTGCTCTACATTTTATATTTGATGTAATGTTTGCATTGTTCAATTAAATGGAGTTGCATGAAACGATCGTACTGCATTACTTTTGGATATCCTTGTTGCTTATTTTGATTTTATATATATATATATATATATATATATATATATATATACATATAAATTCGGCACTGAGAAAAAAGCACATATACCAAGATGCAATTCGAAATTCCCGCCACTTACATAGGCAAATAGAGATGAACAGTCTTCTATGTACTATATTGGATAGACGGTGTTCGTTTGGTATGTTGATTCTCTGTTTACTGCTATTTTTCTTGACCATATTATACTGATGAGTAGAGGTTGTATAATACTACAATAACTACGAAATCATGATCTATAATTCAGTCTGTTTTTAAGGGGTTGGCTTTGAGAGTTGCATTTCCTCGCGTTTGGTAAAAATGTGTTTTTTATGGTAGTCTGACCTTAGAGTCCCTCATAGCATGAGGCATTATTGCATAGTAATGCCCTTATATAAAAAAAAAAATATATATATATATAGGTACAATAGGTACAGGTATACCTGTGAAGTCTAGGGGTTTGCTTACATGAGGCTAACACAAGAAACAACAAGCACTCTTCTTCACAGTGACAAAAATCAATCAGACCTGCCCCCTCCTCCTCCTCCCCTTTTACGTGTATGCACACAGTGGAAGCAAGAGCAATGAAAGAGATAAGAGTACTTACATCTTCAGTTCACTGGAGAAAGTACTCATCGGTGACAGCGTGCCACTCGTCAGGATCAAGCACTTGATACCGAGAGACACGAATTCCTTCATTGTGAAACCCGGACACAAACACCAGTAGCTGAGTTCTCGTTCTACACAAGCAGATGAGAATGTGTGTTTAGAAGCAACGGATACAAAGAGGAAAAAGTTAGAACAGAAAATACATACCACCACCACCACCACCACCACCGAGCACAAGGCCTGAAACTTGAGGGAGGAGGTAGTTGGTTACATCAGTCCCAACACTTGAGTGGTATTTATTTCATCAACCCCCAAAGGATGAAAGGCAAAGTCAACCTTGGTAGAATTTTAACTAAGAATGGTTGAAATGCCAGTAAGCATTTTGTATGGTGTGCAAACAATTCTGCCAGCTCATCACCTTAGCAGTAGTAGTAGTAGCAGCAATAATAATAATAATAATACTTTTCTACTATAGGCACAAGGCCTGACATGTTGAGAGAAGGAATACCGTAAAAACCCATGTAATTTGCACACCTGTGTAATTTATGCAGGTGATTTTCAGGATAAAAATTATTAAAAAAAAGCTTCTATTTGTGTAAAATTCACAACCAAAAGTTTTCAGAATTGCTGATATGGCCAGGTGGAAAAGGTTTTCAATTTAGTTGTATGTAGCATAATTTCACTTACTTATGATTAGATTTTATTAAATTTTCATTAAATAAAAATAATTTCTGTTTAACAGGTATCACATTGAAAGCTATCAAATTACAAAGTATTTGTGGTGTTTATAATAAACTTTATTTTACATTTCTTGCCCACATGAGATTATGTCCGATCTTTAGTATACATCTGTATATCTTCTCAAATCACAATCACAGGAAAAGTTGTTGATAATTCTTATCAACAACAAAAACAAAGCTGATAAATACACACAAGTGTTGGAAAATAAGTTTAATTATTAATAAACATCAGCTTGGATGACACTTTACTCAACCTACAGAGGAAGGTGACCGATCAAACTGATTATATAAACAGAATTCTGATTGGTCGAATGTGTCTTGTCTCAAGCTCTGATTTTCCACCTATTCTTGTCAGAACCTTTAATATGGAGTATCGAAATTTTAATCCCTTTCACACTTATAAAATGTCAAGCAAACTTTAAAATTTATCATTACCGTTTTAGCCGGGAGACCAAACTGATTGTTTGGTAACCCGCTAAAATAAACATTAAAAACTGAAAGGAGAAAATAAACAGCTTTGCAAGTTTAACTTAGTGTTTATTGAACAAGAGAGGTGTGAAATTTAAGAAGTGACTTGTTAGAAAATACATGTCTGTGAGGAGACATAAACAAGAATAGCAAAAATCTACTATACCAAAAGAATTGGTAATACATACATTACAAGTGTTCTATGAAGAGAACGTAAGATTGTTGTATAATTCAACATGAAACAACATTAAAATCATATAAGGGAAATGAAGGTTTCTGTGGGAACGCTTAGTCATATTCACTTAGTGAGTTTACATGCGCAAGGATGAATTGTGATGGTGTTGTCAGTGTTAGATGCAGTAAAATATGGCCTGGACTGTGATTACCAGCATGAACATCAAACTTCAAAAAGTAGTTGACCATTTAATGGTTTTAGTAAATTTATACAGAAAAAGTCAACGTTATACTGTCCAGCATAAATAAAAGTCAACTCCATTATATTTTTCCTGTAAAAACCTATTCTGACATTAAATGAGTCAACTTCCTGTATGAATGTTTACATTTGTATGTCATTTTTCAACAAAACAAAATTTCTAAAAGAAATTCTGCAAACAATCTACTCAAGTAATTTACACACCCCCTAAAGCTCATTTTTGGTTTTTTTTTCGAAAAAAGTACGTAAATTACATGGGTTTTTAGGGTAGTTGATTATATCGACCCTAGTACTCAACTGGTCCATATTTTATTGACCCTGAAAGATAAAGGGCAAAGTCAACTTCGGTAGATGAAATGCTACTAAATATCTTGCTCAGCATGCTAATGACTCTACCAGCTCCCTGCTTAGTGGTAGTAGTAATAATAACAACAACAATAATAATAATAATAATAATAATGACGGGCTCTCCCGTCAAAGATGACATATGAACGTTCAGCTTTTGCCGAACGACCTGCACAAATGATTTGTTTAAAGCGATCAAATGTATGTGCCGCACATTAGCTCACTCCCTCAATCAAATAGACATTGCCTGTACAAGTGCACAAGCGTGTCACACATCAAATGCTGAAATAATCGCCGAGCAATGTGAAATGAAGTGTTTTGTACAACAACACAGTCCACCTCTCAGTCTAGGAACTGAACCCAGGATCTAGCGATTGTGAATGCAACAGCCAAACCACTAGGCCATGTGCCTTCACAACAATAATAATAAAAAAAAAAATGAGCATTCAGAGAGTGCAATCCTCTGCCAATGCAACACCAATGTCCTCTCAACGATTAACCAGAGATGATTTTCAAAATGAGAATATTTGAAATAAACTCGACTGCTCTCACAAACGAGAATACTAAAAATGAACCCGCCCACTCTTAAAAATTAAGTAAAAAAAAAAAAAAAAAAAAAGAAAAATAATACCAAATTCTTGTCTGGTACCAGATTGATCCCCAAATCTAATCAGTTTGTGCCAGTCACGAGGCCAAACATCCCTGAAAGTTTTATCTGAATCCATCCAGCGGTTCTTGAGATATCTTGTCCATGGACAAACAAAAGAATGCGACTGAAAACAATGACTTTGCTAAGGCAGAGGTAATAATGGTTTCGTGGAGGCGCAATGGCCCAGTGGTTAGGGCAGCGGACTTGCAGTTTCGATTCTCAGACCAGGTGTTGTGTGTGTTTATTGTGCAAAAACACCCAAAGCTCCATGAGGCTCCGGCAGGGGGTGGTGGCGACCCCTGTTGTACTCTTTTGCCCCAACTTTCTCTCACTCTTTCTTCCTGTTTTTTGAGTAATGCTGTGATGGGCTGGCATCCCGTCCAGCTGGGGCGGGGACACACATACGCCATAGAAACCGGGAAACCGGGCCCATGAGCCTGGCTAGGCTTTAAAAGGGCATAAAAAAAAAAAAATAATAATGGTTTCAAATTTTGGCACAGGGCCAGCAATTTTAGGGAAGGGGTATGTTGCTTACATCAATCCCAGTATTTAACTGGTACTCATTTTATCAACCCCAAAGGGATGAAAGGTAAAGTTAGCCACGGCAGAATTTGAACCTAAAGGCATAAAGACGAATGAAATTCCATTAAGCATTTTGCCCAGTGTGCTAACGATTGTGCCAGGGTGTCGCCTTAAATGATAATAATAATTAGCAACAGAGGCTCAAGCGGAAGCTATGGTATTGTGCAATGACTATGAGATGTTCATGCATTTCCTAAAGGTCAATTAGCAATCCCAGAACTGAAGTGAATAGATTTAAGTACTTACTTTGTGGTTCTGAAGAATTTACCCAACGATCTACAGATTTTTGATTCCATTTAGCTTTCATCTCTGCAATGTGAACCTGTAATCAGGCAGTTTAAAAAGTTAACAAAATACACAGCTTTGAAATCCTGAAAAACATTTCAACTCAACATTTCTGTTTTTCTGTTTTGCCTGCAAGTTAAATTTAAAATGGAGGGGAGGACGGTATGGACGTTAGTGTTTGAAGATGGTCAGGTATTTGGTACTTGTAGCAGTGTGTGAGGGTAAGGGAACTTATTGAGGAATGGCAAGTTTTCTCATAAGGGTTTTAATAATGACTAAGAAGGTGATGTCCATTTTCTTTCATCATCATCACCATCACTGTTTAACATCTTTTTTACATGCTGGCTTGACAGGAACTGGTGAGCTAGAGGACTGTGCCAAGCTCCAAAGCCAACTTTGGCATGGTTTCTACAGCTGGATGCCCTTCTTAACACCTATCACATTACAGAGTGTACTGGGTGTGTTTTATGTGGCACCTGCACTAGTAAAGTCACCAAATAACTCACAAGATGAGACAAGACCCCTGAACTGAAGGTGAGTAGAATTGGGGGAGGTGGCTTTCTGCACTGTGAAGAGTGATGAAGAAGGGTCAGGGTACACCTTTAAGTTACAGGAAGGGTCCAGGAAGATGTGGGATGAAATTATGAGAATGGATCTTCAGATGTTGGCCCTCACAGAGGGGATAATGAGGGACTGTGAATCCTGGCTGTTGCTGTGCTTGAGAAGATACATCAAGCTAAGTAAAATCACGGTTGACCTTGCATACAGGGATGTTCCAAGCATCTATCATCAGCGAAGTGATCCTAATTTTTCAGGCTTGAGGGCACTAGTACCAAATAAAAAATACCCATGCTGGTGTCACATAACTGCACATGTGCCGGTGCTGCTTAAATACACCCAGTACACCCTGTAAAGTGGTTGGAGTTGGGAAGGGCATCCAGCTGTAGAAACCATGCCAAAACAGACATAAAGCCCAGCCAGGCAGCACTTCAGCTGGTCAGCTCCTGTCAAACCGGCCAACCCATGCCAGCATGGAAGATAGACATATGGTGATGATGAAGTAAGTGGAATGAGGAAACAAAATAAAACAAAGGGAGAAGGGAAAAGGATGTGGAGAGAAGGAGAGAGAAAAGGGAACAAGAAGAAAGGTGTGTGCTTCAACACTTACCATATAATTATCAGAAATACAGGAATTGCTTTGGTCTTTTGGGTCGGATTCTTTGAATACAATCTGAAAGAAAAAGGCATAAATGGATACAGCATCATCATTATCATAACCAATATTATTATCATCATCATCATTATCAAGTTGGTGAGCTGGTGCAATCATTAGCAGTATTCTGTTCACTTTTACATTCTGAGTTCCAATTCCACAGAGGAAGACTTTCATCCTCTTGGAGTTGATGTAATAGATTAGGCCATTCCCACAAATTTTCAGACCCTGTGCCTATAGCAAAAGGGATTATTATTATCATCATTATTATTATTATTATTATTATTATTAGGGTGGTGAGCTGGCAGAATCGTTAGCACATCAAGCGAAATGCTTTGCAGCATTTCGTCTGTCTTCAGGTTCTGAGTTTAAATTTTATTGAGGTCGACTTTGCCTTTCATCCTTTTGGGGGTCGATAAATTAAGTACCAGTCGAGTACTGGGGTCGATGTAATCGACTTAACCCCTCCCCCAAAATTTCAGGCCTCGTGCCTTTATTAGAAAGGATCACCATTATCTATCCGGTGGTGAGCTGGCAGAATCGTTAGCATGGCAGGCGAAATGCTCAGTGACATTTTATCTGTTTTCGTTCTGAGTTCAAATTCCACCAAGGTCAACTTTGCTTTTCATCCTTTTAGGGTCGATAAATTAAATACCAGTTGAGTACTGGGGTCGATGTAATCGAGTAACCCATCTCCTAAATTTCAGGCCTTGTGCCTATAGTAGAAAGGATTATCATCACCCTCACCACCATCTTAACCTGGACTCTTTTCATGCTGGCATTAGTCGGATGAAACTTTGTTGCAGTAAAGAATTCATCAATACATTCATTTAACTATTTTTAAACTCAAAAAAGCCTCACATTAAAATACTTCAGATCTAAAACCAGTAAACTGTCAAATGTTATTGCAACTGCAAGCATGAGACAATAGGTGTAGCTTAACCTTTTGCCATTTAAACTGGCCACAATATTCTCCCTGTTGTATCTTCAAACTAGCCATATCCAGCCTCTCACACTTACTCTACAATATTATTCTAAATATAAAGAATCATGTCATTGAAATCTCAAAACTACAAGATAATGCATGACTTACTCATATCAATGTGAATAAATAAGCATTACATTTGACAGAAATCTGAATGCTAAAGGGTTAAAACAGTCATATTCGGTCCAAATATTATAACTGTTTTATGTTCAAGCTGGCCATATTCAGCCTCTCACACATACCCTACAATGTCATACTAAGAGTAAACAAGCACATCATTAAAATTTCAATGTTTTGTGTTTGGTCACTTAGCAGCAAATTGGAAATAACACTATCTACAAATCAAAGGAAATCACTTCTATTCCCTTCAAACAAAGTTTATTTGAAGGGAATAGAATTGACTTGGACATCAATGTTTTGAAACTGTCCTATTTTTCGTTACATTTCAGACAGATTCAGTGCCGAGTTGCAAAAGCAAAGATATCATTATAGCAAATATTCTGCTCAATACCACAAATTTGCTTCTCAGTTGCTTCACCGTAACCACTTGAGCATGTCCCTTAGTGGCTGACAATCTGTGCATCTTTGATCATAAAGAGTAACGGGATAGCATCATAGCCATGTTTTGAGTGGGATTCTTTGGGGTTTAAATAAATATAACAAAAGCAAAGTTTGAAGTGGACATCAATGTTTTGAAACTGACCTATTTTCCATTACATTTCAAACAGATTCAGCACCGAGTTGCTGAAGCAGAAATACCATTATAGCAAATATTCTGCTCCATACCACAGATTTACTTGTTGTCTTTGGTCAGTAAGTGTTATTTCCTATTTGCTTCTACCTAGAAATCAAAGGAAATGACTACAATTCCCTTCAAATTCTACTTTTATAGCAAATATTCTGCTCAATACCACAGAATTGTTTGTCAGTTTCTTGACCATAACCACTTGAGCATGTCCCTTAATGGCTGACAATCTGTGCATCTCTGATCACGAGTACGAGTAGTAGGGTAGCATCATAACCATATGTTGAGAGGGATGTTTTGGGGTTTAAATAAATGTAATGAAAGCAAAGTTTGAAGGAAATCATCATCATCATCATCGTCGTTTAACGTCTGCTTTCCATGCTAGCATGGGTTGGACGATTTGACTGAGGACTGGTGAAACCAGATGGCTACACCAGGCTCCAATCTGATCTGGCAGAGTTTCTACAGCTGGATGCCCTTCCTAATGCCAACTACTCCGAGAATGTAGTGGGTGCTTTTACGTGCCACCGGCACGAAGGCCAGTCAGGCAGTACTGGCAACGGCCATGCTCAAAATGGTGTATTTTATGTGCCACCCGCACAAGAGCCAGTCCAGGGGCACTGGCAACGATCTCGCTCGAAAGTCCTTACACATGCTGCGGGCACAAAAGTAAACCAGTGGTTCCGACTAACCATTTTTCATACTTTCTAGGGATAAATAAATAGGGAATACCAACTGCTACACAAGAACAGAAATTATGTTACACAGTGTAATGCATGAGTAATTCAAAACTGCGTGAATAGATAAGCATTACATTTGATGGAATAATCTGAATGCTAAAAGGGTTAAATCTTCTGTAGCAGATCCTAGTGTGTCTGACTGTGTATGTGTATGGATGTAAATGTGTGTGTAAAGTGTGTGGGGTGCAGTTTGCAGCAAAGTTGATGTTTATAGTGTCCAAGTGAGAAGGGAATGTCGTCGAGTGAAGATAGTGAGTGACGATGAGTATAGAGTGAGAGTGAGGATGAGTGTAAGGGAAATGTGAAGGTGAGTGTAAGAGAATATGAGGGTGAGTGTAAGGTAAATGTGAGGGTGAGTGTAAGAGAATATGAAGGTGAGTGTAAAGGAAATGTGAAGGTGAGTGTAAGAGAATGTGAGGGTGAGTGTAAGGGAAATGTGAAGGTGAATGTAAGAGAATGTGAGGGTGAGTGTAAGGGAAATGTGAAGGTGAGTGTAAGGGAATGTGAGGGTGAGTGTAAGAGAATGTAAGGATGAGTGTAAGAGAATGTGAGGGTGAGTGTAAAGGAAATGTGAAGGTGAGTGTAAGAGAATGTGAGGGTGAGTGTAAGGGAAATATGAAGGTGAGTGTAAGAGAATGTGAGGGTGAGTGTAAGGGAAATGTGAGGGTGAGTGTAAGGGAAATGTGAAGGTGAGTGTAAGAGAATGTGAGGGTGAGTGTAAGAGAATGTGAGGGTGAGTGTAAGAGAATGTGAGGGTGAGTGTAAGAGAATGTGAGGGTGAGTGTAAGAGAATGTGAGGGTGAGTGTAAGAGAATGTGAGGATGAGTGTAAGAGAATGTGAAGGTGAGTGTAAGAGAATGTAAGGATGAGAGTAAGAGAATGTGAGGGTGAGTGTAAGAGAATGTGAGGGTGAGTGTAAGGGAAATGTGAAGGTGAGTGTAAGAGAATGTAATGATGAGTGTAAAGAGCATGAGAACGTGCATTAGAGTGGTACTAGTATAAAATGGGAAAATTCTAGTGATTTAGATATGGAGGTGTGTGTGTGTGTGTGTGTGTGTGTGTGTTACATTAATTGCAAAAAGAAAGAAATAAATAACACTGAGAGGAAACCAGCTTGTTTCCACACTCACCTGAAGACAGTCAAAAAACTTGGAAACTCCAGCACCTTTTGAATGGAAGATACCGCCGGAAGCTGGAACAGTAAAAGAGATTGATGTCATGGTAGTGGGCGTGACAGAGGAGAGAAGGGCAAATTTAAGGGTGTTGAATGTATTTGAGGGCGTTGGGGGGGAATTTGAATGTGTTTGGAGGGATCTGAGGGAGATTTGAGGGTGTTTGGTATGTTTGAGGATGTTGGGGGAATTTGTGGATGCTGAGGGTGAATTGAAGGTGTTGCAGTTAAATCGAGGGTGTTGGAGGGGATTTGAAAGTGTTAGGAGGGGTTTGAGGGTGTCGGGTGGATTTGAGGGAGTCGGGTGGATTTGAGGGAGTCGGGTGGATTTGAGGGAGTCGGGTGGATTTGAGGGTGTTGTGTGGATACGCAGGCATGGGGGAGGGTTGAGGATTTTGGGGGAAGGTTGAGGATTTTGGGAGAGGGTTGAGGATTTTGGGGGAGGGTTGAGGATTTTTGGAGAGTGGGGACAAGGATGGGGGCTGAGGGCAATTTAGAAATTCAAGGATAAAGAGATTTGAATGTGGTGGTGGTGAAATTTGAGTAAGTGTAAAGTATGCTCAAACTGTGCTCAAAGTGTCAACAGTTTACCCAAAATGAGGTAAGAGCAGACTCAAAAGCAGGAATTATTTTAGCTGAACTGGATTAACTAAAAAAAAAAAATCATGGAATCCACTGTAGGCAAAAAGCAGTACTCACAGTTAGTTGTTATATAACTGACAATCTTCTCCAAAAGAGAGAGATAAATGCTCTTGTTCTCCTTGGTGATGTTCACTTTCATGAATAGGTCAAAGATGTAACTGGAGAGAGAGAGATAGAGAAAGAGATTGGTGAACAAAATGGTAATAATTCTTTCCATTGTAGGCACAAAGTTTGGAAATTTTAGAGAGGGGGTTAGTTGACCTTGGTGGAATTTAAAATCAGAACATAAAGATGAAGGAAATGCTGCTAAACATTTTGTCTGTTGTGCTAACAATTCTGTAAGCTCACTGCCTTGTTATAATAATAATAATGATAATAATAATAATTAATTAATTCTGGTTTATTGGCCACAAGGGCTAATATAAAGTCAAAAACATGAAAGGACAAGCACAGGACAATAAAACAAAGGGTTTTGCAAAAAGAAAGGTCCGTGTGCTGAGACCCCCCTTCGGTCATGACTGACCATGGGATTGCACCTAGAAAGTTACCCTCCTAAGCACAAGTCCGGGCAAAGTTGTTTATGGGAGACCAGCAGTCGCCCATGCATACCGGTCTCCCCTCTTCACGCCACAGATGTTATCCAAGGGAAAGGCAAAGGCCAATACAGCTTGGCCCCTGTGACGCCGCAGCTCATTTCCACAGCTGAGTGAACTGGAGCAATGTGAAATAAAGTGTCTTGCTTAAGAACACAACACACAGCCCGGTCCGGGATTCGAACTCAGAACCTCACGAACGTAAGCTTGACGCTCTAACCACTAAGCCATGCACCTTCATGTGCAAACATTTGATAACAACGAAAATATAACAAGTACAAAACTCCCAATGGGGGAGGTGATTTGAAGGTTACTCATGGAAAGACCCATAAAAGCTACGGGTGCCTGGTCAACAGAGCGAGAGCCCTTTCTGTTTTATACCTTTTTTTTTTACAGGTGTATTCTCAGAATTGGTCTGTTTATACTGGCCATTCTTCCGACATACACTCACCTTTCAACAAATTTGCTACAAGACAACACTTCCCTCTCTATCTCACCTTCCTTTTCAAGTGGAACTTGAAAAAGTTGATGAGGCCTTGGCCAAAGAGCAAAGTGTCCGACTTTAGCCCTTTCAAACGGGTCCACCATACCACCTCTTTCGCTATAGCCATTAGACAAAGGAAAATTGCCTTGCCCTCCCGGTTAAAGGAGGTCGGCGGGTCAATTTTCACTATGGATTCACCTGACACACACAGCAACATAATAAACCTCTGAGTGGTTCCCAAAGTGGGCAGTACTGCCCCCTTGGAGGTGGTGGGAAGATCAGGCTGGGGTGGGAACGGATTGAAGAAAAGTGGAGCAACAAAAGGGTGGCCAAAAGCGGGTGATGGATGTCAAAACAACCCAAAATAATGGGTTAATTAGATTAAGTTTTATATGTGAAATAGAGTTATTTTGAATTTGCTGGAGAAAGATGTCTATCTTCATGGTGGTGAGTTGGGGTGGAGGTGATAGGAAAATGGCCTGTGGGCCAAGGGGGTGGCAGCCTGCAAAAGTTTGGGAACCACCGCTCTAACTGAAAGAGAGAGGTACTTTGTCTTTATGTTCCGAGTTCAAAATTCACTGAGGTCAACATTGCCTTTCATCCTTTCAGGGTCAATAAAATAAGTACCAGTTGCATACTGGTGTCAACAGGAGTTGGGGAGAAGCTGAGCAAAAAAACACATATCTGTCTTATTTGTGTTGATGAGGAAAAGCTAATGCAAAATGACAAGGAGAATAATAATGATGTCTAATTTAGGCGCAGTGCCAGACCATATTTGGAGAACAGCTATAATTGCTTAAATTGATTCATGTATTAGACTGGCATTTTGGTATCTGCTGCTTTACCATTTCTGTCAATGATAAGAAAATAATGGTTTCTAATATTGGCACATGATAACAAAATTGGAGTTGATGCTGTTTTTTAATTATTTTTAGATATGCTTTTTTTTTATAGCTTAACCATTTTGATACCAGCCCACCTGAGATTGTTCTATAAAATAAAATCCTTATTTTGAAGTGATTTCACTTAAAAACATGAATCAAAATTTCATGTTAATTTATGCTCCAAACACCAACTTAACCTTTTAGCATTCAGCTTACTCTGTCAAATGTAAAGCTTATTTATTCTATTATAGGCACAAGGCCTGGAATTTTGGGGGGAAGGGAGGCAGTTGATTAGATTGATCCCAGTGTTCAATCGCTACTTATTTTATTGACCTCAAAAGGATGAAAGGCAAAAATCAGCATTGGCAGAATTTCAACTTGGAACATAAAGAAGGATGAAATGCCGCTAAGCATCTCGTCCAGCATGCTAACAATTCTGTCAGCTTGCTACCTTAATAATAATAATAATAATAATAACTGCATGTGAAAATTTAATATCAAATTTTGAAAAACTGAAATAATTTCCATCTTGTAGCCCAGTAATGGTAGCAGCAGAAAACATACCTTCCTGGTTTGGTTGCTTGCCTTTCAGAATCTAAGAATTCACTGTCCAAGACATCCTCAAGTCCCTTAATGCAAGCTGAAATAAATTACAACAATGAAAACTTAAAAACATACCAGTAATAGACAGAACACATGGCATCAAGGAAATTTCCTCAATCTGCTAGAATAAGCAGCTAAATCTACATCATAACACCTCTATGACCACCATCATCAATTTAACTTTCTTTTACTTAAGTTACTGGACTGTGGCCACACTGGAGCATCCCCTTGGAAGGGTTTCATCAAATCAATCCCGGTATTCTTTCTAAAGCTAGAAATCTAGGGAGTCTTGCTAACCCAAGGGTTCCATTTCTGAGGGAGTACTCATGAAGGAAGAAAGGCACTGAGCCTGGTAGACTATAGGGTATCATCTTTAACTCTTTAGCATTGAGACCCTAATATTCTACCGGTTTTATGTGTAAACTGGCCAGATCTGGTTTCTCACACCTACCCTACAATGTCAGTCTAAATACAAACAGTCACATCATTGAAATTCCAGAGCTACAAAATGATGCATGATTAATATAAGGCAATGTGAATAAAAAAGCATTACATTTGGCTCTGCTGGATGGATAAAGTCATTGTGCACTGGTCATGTGATGCATGTGGATGAGGAAAGTTGCATAAAGAAGTGCCAGTCATGGAGGGAACCTGTGGAAAGGATAGACCTAGGGTGGGATGAAGTGGTGAGAAAGGATCTTCACATGCTGGACCTCACTGAGGAAATGACAAGGGATTAGGAGTTGCAGTGATTTGCTGTACTTTAGAAGACGTGTCAAGTTAAGTAAAATGGCTGTCATCCATACATACAAGCTTGTCCTTTACAGGTGCCGGTGCCATGTAAAATACACTCGTGCTGGTGCCGTGTAAACGCACCCATGCCTGTGGCACATAAAAAGTGCCCAGCACACTCTGTAAAGTGGTTGGCATTAGGAAAGGCATCCAACTGTAGACACCATGCCAGAACAGACAATAGAATTCTGGACACCTCCCCGGCTGGCCAGCTCCTGTCAAACTGTCCAATCCATGCCAGCATGGAAAAACGGACATTAAACAATGACGATACATTTGATGGAGTAATCTGATTGCTAAAGGGTCAACGAGTTAATGATGGAGGAAGGAAGGCACTGAACCTGTTTTAGCATAGTGTATCATCTATAAGGAGTTAGTGAAGGCATTGGGTCTAAGGGGCCCATAGCCACCTCTGAAGAGATACTGATGAAGGGTAAGGGAAGAAAGGCCCAAGGTTGGGAATAGCCTGTCGTATTTTGCAAAAGGTAGGTCAGTTCAGTTGTGGAGAAATCATTACAATTATCTTTCGACAAATAATATCTTTGCACGACTGTTGTTGCTGCTGCTGATGATGATACTACTACTACTACTACTACAGCCTCTAGTATAATGCTACTATAATAGTAGCTATATTGCTGCTGCTGTTACTACTACTACTACTATTATTACCACCATCACTGCTATT
>NC_142950.1:12735744-12738244 GCF_046866305.1 Octopus bimaculoides
CTCCAACATGGCCACAGCATTTGGGCTGAAACAATAACTATGTTTATTTCAGCATATGCCCCACAGGCAGGGCTGCCAGAAGAACTGAAGGACCCCTTCTATGAGACCTTCACAGACAACTGATGGTAATTACATTATTGTGGCTGGTGACATCAATGGACATGTTGGTGGCTTCTCTGTCGTACATGGAAGCTATAGTTATGGTTCAAGAAACGAGAAATGAAGGTGTAAGGTTCCTGGAGTTCTGCGATACAAATTGATCAAATAATTTGCAACATGCACTTTCAGAAACCAGCCAACCACCTCATCACCTACTAATCTGGGGAACATACAAGTTAGATTATCACAAGGAAATGAAGCAGAAAGTCTATTCCTTATCATCATCCATTAATGTCCGTTTTCTATGTTGGCATGGGTTGACCAGTTTTGCCAGAGCTGGGAAGCCAGAGAGCTGCACCAGGTTCTAGTCTGATTTGGCAGGGTTTCTAATGCCAACCACTCTATAGAGTGTACTGGGTGCTTTTAATGTGGCACCAACACAAGTGCTTTCTATATGACACTGACACAGGACTCTTGCAGGCCAAACTTCTTCACCATATTGTAGATACCAAAACCTTTCCTGGTGAAGAATGCACCATGCAACATAGGTTAGTAGTTAGTGACTTCAAAGTTAGAGCTAGGCAGACTCAGAAACAAAGGATGTCTTGGAGAAGGAAGATATGGGAACTAAAATGTCAGACAAATGGGAATGGATTCAGAGAAATTTCACTTGATGTACGTGACTGTAGGGAAGAAGATTTAGACACTTGTAGCATAGATGACAACTGGGAACTTCTGTAAAATAACCTGCTTAGATCTACAGAGCAGACATGTGGCTGGGGCAAAGTCCATGCCAAAGCAAAGCTAACATGATGGTGGAATGATAAGGTTGATATGGTGATAAAGGCAAAGAGACAGGCTCGGAAAACTTGGAAGGTGGACATAAGGAGCTTTACCAAATAGCTAGAAAAGCATCTAGGTGATAGGTATATTTGGCAAAGGGTGAGTCAGAAAGGAAGAGACTTTCACATGTCCTGTACTTGAAGATCAGAGGTATGAAGTAATCAGGATTACGACACAAAATGCAAGAGAGAATCAAGATGTCACTGGTGAGAAATGTATTTGAAATGTTGATGGAAAAGTCACCAATGATATAGAAGACAGGAAAGTGGCTTAGAAGTGCTAATGTGAAAGATTACTGAATGTGGAGAATGCATGGAATAAACAGGTGCTACCTTGTGCTGACCCTAAATAAGAATGGGCAATTCAAATTGACAGCAGCACAATAGATAAGATGATAAAGCATATGAAGAGAGGGAAAGCTGCAGGTTCATTGGGGATAGTTGCAGGGATGCTCAAAATATCTAGTGAAGTGGGGTACAGGATAACTATTCAGATAGTTAAGCTGTACAAGAAGAAGTAACTGTGTATTAATTTCATTGTAACCTGCTACAAAGACAAAGAAGATGTATTAGGGAGAAGCGACTATCATCATCATCATCATTTAAAATTTGCTTTCCATGCTGGCATGGGTTGGATGGTTTGACAGGAGCTGGCTAGACACTAGGCTTCAGTGTCTGTTTTGACATGGTTTTTATGGCTGGATGACCTTCCAAATGCCAACTATATTACAGAGTAGACTGGATGCTTTTTATGTGGCACCAGCACTGGCAGGGTCACCAATTAACCTGCAAGACAAAGATCCTTTGAGAGGGGAGGAGGTGATCTTGTGCCAGAGGACTCAAACTGCTAGATCAAGTTATGAAAGGAAGTCACAGGGAAAGTGATAGAACAATTAGTTCATGACAGAGTAGACCTAGATGAGATGCAGTTCAGCTTTGTTCCTGGAAGAGACACCAAAGATACAATCTTCCTCATGAGGCAACTGTAAGAGAAATATTTGGCTGCTAAGAGTTAACTGTTATTCTTTCCTGGTTTTTGTTAAACAATCACCCCTGTCCCCACAGTAGCCGTATCCTTAATCTAATCAAACCCACCATCCATACAGAAGCCACAACTACAGTCTATCAACCTCTAAAAGATATGTGACCCCTTGGTCTATCACTTACTCTGTAGTCAGACCCCAGATTTCCTGCCTATTATCATATCCATAGTTTAACCCTTTTGTTACCATATTTCAGCTGAAATACACTGCCTTTGTTTCAATTAATTTTGAAAATCCTGAAGAATTTAGTAAATTAACTTTATAATTATCAACCCTTTAGCAATCAGATTAATCTGTCAAATGTGATGCTTATTTATTCACCTTGTTTTGAATTAATCATGCATTATCTTGTAACTTTGAGATTTCAATGTTGTGATTGTATATTTTTGAAATGACATTCAAATAACAGTTCTGGGTTTACGTCTCTGTAACTTAGCAGTTTGGCAAAAGAAACTGACAGAATAAAGTACCAGGCTTAAAAATAAATAAATAGGCGCAGGAGTGGCTGTATGGTAA
>NC_142950.1:12743244-12758244 GCF_046866305.1 Octopus bimaculoides
CATTTTATTTGATGTTCTAACGATTCCAATAATCCATGCCCACCCCTACTGCGAGTCCAGAATTTTGCTTTTATTGACCCCTGAAAGATGAAAAGCAAAGCTGACCTCAATAAGATTTGAACCATGAACTTCAAGACCCAAGCTAAATACTACAAGTCTTTGACACAAACCACTGTCGATATTAACAGAAAGTAAGGTGGTGAGCTGGCAAAATGCTTGGCAGCATTTTGTCTGTTTTTACACTCTGAAGGCACATGGCACAGTGCCAAGAGCATCGGGCTCACAATCATGTGGTAGAGTTTGAGTCCCAGATTGGGCTGTGTGTTGTGTTCTTAAGCAAGATACTTTATTTCATAAGGCGGTAAGCTGGCAGAAACATTAGCACGCCGGGTGAAATGCCTAGCGGTATTTCGTCTGTCTTTACATTCTGAGTTCAAATTCCGCCGAGGTTGACTTTGCCTTTCATCCTTTCAGGGTCAATAAACTAAGTACAAGTTGCATACTGGGGTTGATCTAATCGACTGCCTCACCCCCAACCCCTGACAGTTAATGGAGTCTATTTTCTGTACATCTTCGGTGTTTATTGTACCTGTGCATCTTCCACACACAAAAGCTATTTTCCCTGTTAACTTTCCTCTGATATTGCTGCACCTCTTATGTATCCAAAGCTTACACTGGGTACATCTTATGAAGTTTCTACCTATGCCTTTTCTACAGATCGAGCAGGGCTATCTACCTGAAGGGTTTTGTGATTTGTCTGCCTTTCTACTTACTAAGACTTTGATATATATATATATATATATATATATATATATATATAGCTCACTAATTCGTATCTTTACTTCACTGATCACTAAAAAGCCTGCTTGTGAAGACCTGTTGAGGCAAGTGAATTTGGAATTTGAAATTTGAAATCTGAAATCTGAAATCGAACCGAATTCGACAACTGGCACCCATGCCAACATCTCCGTCATTGGATACTAAACTCTGCTTGCGAAGACCTGTTGAGGCAAGTGAAATCGATATCGAAATTGAACCATACTCGATGACTGGCACCTGTGCCAGTGGAGCGCTAAGAGCACCATCTGAGAGTGATCATTGCCAGAGCAGCTGTCTGGCTTCCGTGCTAGTGGCCCGTAAATAGAACCATTTGAGCGTAATCGTTACTAGCATCGCCTTCTAGCACTTGTGATGGTGGCAAGTTAGAAAATCATTCGAGCGAGGTCGTTGCCAGTGCCGCTGGACTGGCTCCCATGCAGGTGGCACGTAAAAAACACCTTTCTGAGCGCGGCTGTTGCCAGTACCATGTGATTGGCCCTCGTGCCGGTGGCACGTAAAAGCACCCACTACACTCTCAGAGTGGTTGGCGTTAGGAAGGGCATCCAGCTGTAGAAACTCTGCCAAATCAAATTGGAACTTGGTGCAGCCTTCTGGTTTGCCAGTCCTCAGTCAAATCGTCCAACCCATGCTAGCATGGAAAGCGGATGTTAAATGATGATGATATATATATATATATATATATATATATATATATATATATATATATATATTTAATTATATGTATTTCTTCTATCTTAATGAATAAAAATTCTTCAGATAGAATTAATGGGTTAATAGAAACCAAGGTAGCAAAGAACACAAAATAACTGTGGTGTAGTTCCTGTTTTTGAGGTAGAAACTCCTTGAAATTTTGGGTATTTGAGTATATTTAAAAATTTAAGGAATGGAGAAAACGCATGTTTAATGTCTTACGTTTAAGATGATTCCCATGCATTCCCTGAAGAGAAGGTTACAATTTTAACATAACAGATCCCTATGGATCACACAGGTTGTAATCCTTTGAAACATATGTAGGAATAAAGTATGCAATTATAACATGCGTTTTCTCCATTCCTTAAATTTTTATATATATATATATATATATATACACACACACACAAATCATAGAAAGAAAATTAAATAATTCCCATTACCGTTAGCACCATATTCCTCATCTCTGATGTCATTCATCTCCATTTCTGCCAGGGCCACAAACTTCTTGGTCAGCTGAGATAGTTCCTCCATAACAAGTGCAAGGTCAGTAGAGTTGAGTTGAAAAGATGCACTGTCTTCACAGATTTTTTCCTGTAAACATAAAACAAAACATCATCAGAACAACCATGTTTATATATATATATATATATATAATTCAATAATAGGATAAAGTCTTTGTAAGAATTTATCAAGTAGTTAGCGTGAAAAAAACCTCATAAGGGAAAAATCTATCATTTATTCCCTATAAATATATATATATATATATATATATATATATATATATATATATATATACAGGGTGTTCACAGGGTCTGGGTACATGGATTAAATAAAATCATAACATAAACAATTCAATATAAGAAATAATAATTTCTTAAAGTATGTGTTAATCCTCATGTACCCAGACTTTGTGGACACCCTGTACATCTACAGTAATCTCTTGCCACATCGCGGTTTATTATTTAAGCATACGTCGATTCCTCCATAATGTTGTTTTACATTTATAATACAATAAATACATACAAATTATGAAAAATAATTTTAAAAATATACAATACAGTATTGTTTCTACTTCGCGGATTTTCACCTATCACGGTGGTTTTGGAATGTAACACCTGTGATAGTCAAGGGATTACTGTGTGTGTGTGTGTGTGTGTGTGTGTGTGTGTGTGTCTATGTGCATGCGTTTATGTCTTTGTTGACCCCACCACCGCTTGACAACTGCTGTTGGTGTGTTTACATCTCCGTGACATAGTGGTTTGGCAAAAGAGATTGATCGAATAAGTACCAGGCTTAAAAAAAAAAGTACTGGGGTTCCCCAGCATGGCCGCAGCCTAATAACTGCACCAAGTAAAAGATATATGTGTGTGTGTGTGTTTGTCACCCCACCACTGCTTAACAACCAGTGTTGGTATGTTTATGTCCCCATAACTTAGTGGTTCAGTGACAGAGATTGATAGAATAAGTACTACACTTAAGAACTGGGGTCAATTCATTAAAATAAGAGATGCGGTCTTCACAGGTTTTTTTCCCTGTAAACATAAAACAAAAACCATCATCAGACCAACAATGTTGGTATCTTATTTTTTACTTGTTTGAAGGAGACATCGTTGGTGTTTCTAGCAGATCGAGTGCCATGTAGAGACAGCTTTGTTCGTATCTTTTATCTTTTACTTGTTTCAGTCATTAGACTATGGCCATGCTGGGGCACCACCTTCAAGGGTTTTAGTCCAACAAATTGACCCCCAGGACTTATTTTTTTAAAGCCTGGTCTCTTTTGCCAAACTGCTATATTATGTGGACATAAACACACCAACACTGGCTGTCAAGTGGTGGTGGGGGACAGACAAAAGGACAAACATACACATACATATACGACAGGCTTCTTTCAGTTTCCATCTACCAAACCTACTCACAAGGCCTTGTTCAGCCCAAGGCTATAGTAGAAGATACTTGCCCAAGGTACCACACGAGACTGAACCCAGAACTGTGTGGTTGGGAAGCAAGCTTCTTATTTTTTTATTGCCCACAAGGGGCTAAACATAGAGGGGACAAACAAGAGTAAACAAAGGGGTTAAGTCGATTACATCAACCCCAGTGCGTAACTGGTACTTAATTTATCGACCCCAAAAGGATGAAAGGCAAAGTTGACTTCGGCAGAATTTGAACTCAGAACGTAACGGCAGACAAAATACCGCTAAGCATTTCGCCCGGCATACTAACGATTCTGCCAGCTCACCGCCTTCTTACCACACAGCCATACCTGTGATTATGTGTGTGTGTTTGTCCCCCACCACTGCTTGACAACCAGTGTTGGTGTGTTTATGCTGCTGTAACTTAGCAGTTCAGCAAAAGATATCGATAAAATAAGTACTACACTTAAAAAGGAAAAAGTACTGGGGTCAATTCCTTCTACTAAAAACCATTCAACATGGTGCTCCAGCATGGCCATAGTCTAATGACTGAAACAAGTAAAAGATAAAAGATACGAACAAAGCTGTCTCTACATGGCACTCGATCTGCTAGAAACACCAACGATGTCTCCTTCAAATCATTTGAAAAAGGAAGGACTACATTAGGAAGCAAACTGAGATACATTATGTCTGAAAAAAAGATGTGATGGTCAGGACAGGAATGCCTTTGATCATAAGCCTGCTTTAACCCTAGGGTGAGCCTGGAGATTAAACAAGACCAACAACAGATGCACACTGCTTGTAAAAACAAAAATTTAAAAAAAACGCTTCGATGGTCACAGTTGAAATATCTTAAATCATAAATGTACTTGATCAGGGCTGGCCTAGGGTTAAACAAGATCATCATCATTATCATAATGATAATGGTTTCAAATTTTGGCACAAGGCCAGCAATTTCAAAGTAGGGAGTAAAACGACTATGTTGCTTAACTGGTACTTGTTTTAGCAACCCCAGAAGGGTGAAAGACAGAATCAACTTTGGCAGCATTTGAACTCAGAACATAAAGACACGAAATGCTGCTAAGCATTTTGTCCAGCATGCTGACAGTTCCACCAGCTTGCTGCAACCAAAATAATAATAATAATCCTTTCAACTAAAGGCACAAAGCCAGGAATTTGAGAGAGGGAACTAGCTGAATACATTGAACCCCCAGCGTTACACTGGTACTTAATTTATTGACCCCGAAAGGAAAAACGGCAAAGTCGACCTCAGTGGAATTTGAACTCAGAACATAAAGACAAACCAACTGCCACTAAGCATTTTGTCCAGCAAGCTAGCTAAAATAATAATAATCTTCTCGACTATAGGTACAAGGCCTGAAATTTTGGAGGAGTGGGGCAGTCAATTTCATCTCCCCACCACCCCAGGTGCTTCACTGGTAATTGTTTCATTGGCCCAGAAAAGAAGGCAAAGTTGACGTCAGTGAAATTTGAACTCAGAATATAAAAACGGATGAAATTCTGCTAAGCAATTTGCCCAGTGTGCTAAGGATTTTGCTGGCTTGCCACCATAATAATCATCCTAATAATAATAATAATAATAATAATAACTATTATTATTTATTATTTCAAATTTTTGTGGATGAGTCAATTACATCGACCCAGTGTGCAGCTGGTATTTATTTTATCGACCCTGAAAGAATGAAAGGCAAAGTCGACCTCAATGGAATTTGAACTCAGAATGTAGCGAAGGGCAAAATACCGCTAAGCATTTCGTCCACCATGCTAACAATTCTGCCAGCTCACCACCTTTAATAATAATAATAATAATAATAATAATAATAATAATCCTGTCTACTATAGTCCCAAGGCCTGAAATTTTGGGGGAAGGGGCAGTTGATTAGATTGACCCCAGTACGCAACTGGTACTTAATTTATCAACCCCAAAAGGATGAAAGGCAAAGCTGACCTTGGCGGAATTTGAACTCAGAATGTAAAGACAGATGAAATACCACTAAGCATTTGTCTGGTGTGTAAACAATTCTGCCGGTTGTATGTTAAATTAAGAAATGGAGATGTAAGAATTTGACCAAAGACAGCCTTACTGATATTTTGAAAATCAATAAACTAGATACAGTATAACACCAAGACATTCACACTCGCACACACGCATATACATATATACATAGTGAGAGAGGGGGTGGAGAGAGAAAAACACATACAGAAGTACATACATATACACACACAATCCAGTCAGCGTGTACGGCAGATGTGAAATGATGATGATAATGAAGCAGTAGTGATTGTGGTGGTGGTGGTGCTGGTAGTGGTGATGATATACACATATTTGGGTGTGTGTGTGTGTGTGTGTGTGTGTGTATTATATATATATACACACACATATACTCTTTTACTTGTTTCAGTCATTTGACTGCAGCCATGCTGGAGCACCGCTTTTAGTCGAGCAAATCGACCCCAGGACTTATTCTTTGGAAGCCTAGTACTTATTCTATCGGTCTCATTCGTGTGTGTGTGTGTGTATGTGTACCTCTTGCTATATTTGAGGATGGATGGTTATAAAGAGGTTAAAAAGAAACTGAGGGCAATATAATAATGGTTAAGGATGAAATAAATATCACGAAGCGAAAGAACTTACCAAATTGTGTGCTTCATCAAATATAATGACGTTGCCTTTCAATTCAACACCATTTGACTTGCGAGACTGAAAAACAATGAAACCAGAACACTTTAAGAATCCTTGACGCAAGATTTTGTTCGACTAAACCCTTTCAGGTGGTGTCGCAGTATGGTTGCAGTCCAATGAGTGAAACAAGTGAAGGAGAGAATCAAAATAACACAAAAATGGAAACAGAAAAATAAAGAAAAGAAAAGAAAACTGTAAGGAAGCTGTTTCTTACCTTTGGATCAAGTAGATAGTTGTACGGCATAAATATTATATCTGCATCCTTCTTGAGATCTATTGACAGGTAATAGGGGCACAATCTAATAATAATAATAATAATAGCAACAATAATAATAAAAGTTTCGTTTTTGCATTTGGTTTGCAAGTTTCTTTATGTGCATTCATGTTTTGAAGCATATTTTATTGTCTGGAGAGAGCCATTCTCTTTTAGTGTCTTATTTAACACACTCACCGGTTAGATTTCCACTCACTGGAAATTGAACCAGTGAGTGTGTTAAATAATAAGGCACTAAAAGAGAATGACTCTCCCCAGACAAGAAAATAATAATAATCCTTTCTACTATAGGCGCAAGGCCTGAAATTTTTGGGGAAGGTGAAGAGTCGATTACATCGACCCCAGTATACAACTGGTACTTATTTTATCGACCCCGAAAGGATGAAAGACAAAGTCAACCTCAGAGGAATTTGAACTCAGAACACGAAGACAGATGAAATGCACTAAGAATTTTGCCAGCGTACTAATGACTCTACCAGCTCACCACCTTAATAATAATAATAATGATGATGATGATGATTACAAATTTTGGCACAGGGGCAGCAATGTCGGAGAGGTGGGTTTAAGTCAATTACATTGACCCCCACCAGTGTTCAACTGATACTTATTTTGTCAACCCCGAAAGGGATGAAATACAAAGTCAACCATGACAGCATTTGAACTCAGAGTGCAAAAAGTCGGAAGGAATATTGCTAAGCATTTTGCTCAAATTGAAAGCAATTCTACCAAAATGCCACATTTATTATTATAATAATAATTCTTTCTACTATAGGCACAAGCCCTGAATCTTGTGGGGAGGGGCTAGTCGATTATATCAGCCCAAGAGCATGACTGGTACTTATTCTATTGATCTCAAAAGGAGAAAAGGCAAAGTCAACCTTGGTAGAATTTGAACTCAGAACATAAAGACAGACGAAATGCTGCAAAGCATTTTGCTCAGCATGCTAATGATTCTGCCAGATCACCACCTTAATAATAATAATAATAATAATAATGATAATAATAATTCTTTCTACTACAGGCACAAAATCTGAAATTTGGTGTGGAGGGGACTGGTCAATTACATCAACCCCAGTGCGTAACTGGTACTTATTTCATCAACCCTGAAAGGATGCAAAGCAAAGTCGACCTTGGCAGAATTTGAACTCAGAAAATAAAGATAGACAAAATGCCGCTAAACATTTCGCCCGTCATGTTAAGGATTCGGCCAGCTTAATGGTAATTAATAATGGCATTGGTTTAAAATTTTGGCACAAGGCCAGCAATTCTAGGGGAAGGAATGATTGATTACATTGACCTCAGTACATGACTGGTACCTGATTTTATCAATCATGAAAGCATGAGCAGTGAAGCTGACACCAGCAGCATTTGAACTCAGAACGTAAAGAACTGGAAGATGCCATGAAACATGTTATCTGAAATGCTAACGATTCTGCATGTATACTTACCTACATGTTTGCCAACAGTAAACATGGAGTAAGTAACAGGGAAAATTGTAAGAGACTTTACAGATGTAGGGGCAGGCATAGTTGGATGGTTAAGAAGTTTGCTTCACTAACCCATGGGTTCAGGTTCAGTCCCTCTGCATGGCAACTTAGGCAAGTGTCTTCTACTGTAGCCCTACACTAACCAGAACCATTACATAATATTATATTATAGATATATAGATATGTAGGTGCAGGAGTGGCTGTTTGGTAAGAAGCTTGTTTTCCAACTACATGGTTCTAGGTTCAGTCCCATTGCATGGCACCATGAGCAAGTGTCCTCTATTATAGCCTCAAGCTGACCAAAGTATTGCGAGTGGAGACGGAAACTGAAAGAAGCCTGTCGTATATACATCTATGTGTGTGTGTCATTGGGTCTGTGTTTGCTCCCCACCACCTCTTGACAACCAGTGTTGGTGTGTTTATATCCCCATCACTCAACTGTTCGGCAAAAAGAGATCAATAGACTAAATACTAAGCTTAAAGAAAAATAAAAGTACTGGGGTCAAATCATTTGACTAAAATTGTTCAAGGCAGTGCCCCAGCATGGCCGCAGTCTAATGGCTGAAACAAGTAAAGAATAAAAGATGTGTGTGTGTGTATGTAATTATGATAACTAAAAGATGAAGATCAATTAATATTAATTAAGGGATAGAGAAACCAAGTGAAAATCAATTAACATAAAGGAGTACTTTACTTGTGCTGGACCCCAATAGTAACTAGGTCTTCAATATCCACAATGTTACCAGTTGCCTTTCGAGGGTCACCCGTCCTCTTCAATTCTGAAAAAGGCAAAAACAGAGCAGTGGAGAGAGAGAGAGAGAGAGAGAAAGAGAGAACTGAGTTTATTTTTTTTTTACTTATTCTTAAAATCTCCCCCAGTTCTTCCTTAATGGTGTTCTCTGGATAAACAGATAAGTATGCCTATGATTAAAGATATTCATGATACAACCATTCTATCTTAACCTTTTAGCTTATTATTTACTCTGTCAAATGTCATGCTAATTTATTCACATTGTTTTGAATTAATCATGCATTATCTTGTAGCTTTAAGATCTCAATGGAGTGATTATCATATTTTTAAAACGATATTGTTCTGTAGGTGTGAGGAAAAAGTAAAAAAAGCTTCCTTTTCAAGTCATACCAACTTATAAGGGCTGGTTTCTCAGTTTCCATGGCGTTTAAATTCCCCACCTGGATGGGACGGCAGTCCATCACAGAATTACTCGTTTTTGCCAGCTGAGTAAATTGGAGCAACACAAAATGAAGTGTTTTGCTTAAGAACACAACACATCACCCGGTCCAGGAAGCGAAACCACAATCTTACGATCAGGAGTCCAACATCCAAACCACTAAGCCACAAGCCTCCATGATAGGTGTCAGAGGCTTGATCTGGCCTGTTTTAGTATAAAACAGGCAAAATATTTGGGCTGGATATGGTTGGTTTAATCCTTTGGCATTCAGATTGCTCTGTCAAATGTAATTTCACTGTTTTGGATTAATCACAGATTATCTTATAACCTTGAGTGTTTGATGATATAATTAGTTTACTTTTAGAATGACCTTGTAGGATAGGTGTGAGAGGCAGGATCTAGTTGGTTTGAACATAAGTCTAACTGAAAATGGTAAGCCAGAGAGCCGCACCAAGCCACAGTCTGTTTTGGCCTAGTTTCTACAGCTGGATGCCCTTCCTAATGCCAACCACTCCATAGATGGTACTAGGTGCCTCTTACATGTCACTGATATGGGTGCCTTTTATATGTCACCAGTGCTAGCCATGGCTAGGATTTCACTTGGCTTGACGTATCTTTTCAAGCACAGCAAATTGCCAAACGTCCAAATCCCTTGTCATCACTTCTGTGAGACATAACATTTGAAGATCACACTTTACTACCTTGACCCATGTCTTCCTGGATCCTCTTTTTCTACAGGTTCCCTCCACAGTTATAAATCACCACTTCTTTATGCAGCTGTCCTCATCCCTACTATAACATCAGTCTGAGCAATGTCACTCAAGAGAGAAAACAGTATGCATTTTATAGTGCTTGGTGCCATGAAAATGCACCCAGGGCACTCTGTAAAATAGTTAGATAAATGAAGCAGAAATCATAGTCAAGGTCACTATGGTCTGGTGGATGACATGACCATCTCTCTAGTGCTGGTGCTATGATAAAACAGTCCCAGTACACATGGGAGTGCAGTAAAGTTCCTGGTTTTCAGTCAAAGAAAATACAAGAGGATCAGTTAATTATGATTTTATTCAACATATTCCCCTCTAAGGTTCACACACTTATTGCAGTGGTCCTTCAGATTTCCTAAGCCCTGTAAGAGAACTTGGAAGGCTAGGCCTGAAACAAGGAACTTTTCAGCATCCCCTCATATTTTGTATAGTGGTTGGTGTTAGGAAGGGCATTGAACCATAGAGACCATGGCAAAACTGAGATGTCTATAGTAGTGGAACTGTGACCTCTCAATGTACAGAAGTAACATAGTGACCTGGATAGACTCTGAGAAATTTTAAAATAATTAATTTAGTTCTCCATTTCTTGAAAATACTCCCCTTCCACTTTCTTTTGTGATTTTCTAACAAATACTGCAAAGATCATCTTTCTTTCTCCAACTAAATGGTAAATTCAAATTCATAAAGTTGGGTTTCTTGTCTTTTTTTTTTTGCATACATCATTCTGTACATCAACTTCTACCTGATGTATCTTAATCCAGGACATGGACTTACTCATTTCAGTTATTTATCCTTAATTCAATTTCATTAGAACTGATGATGATGATGATTCCAAATAATGAAGGAAGGAAGGAAAAACTCACCATCAAGTTTGTTGTAAAAGCGACATGTCCGGTTGTTCACCTTAGCTCGACACATTAACACCTGGATGGAAAAGATAAAAGGGAAGATGTACATGCATATACAGGGTGTCCCAGAATTAACTACAGATAGTTAAGTCTGGGACACCCTGTGTG
Source organism: Octopus bimaculoides (assembly GCF_046866305.1). Taxonomy (NCBI): domain Eukaryota; kingdom Metazoa; phylum Mollusca; class Cephalopoda; order Octopoda; family Octopodidae; genus Octopus; species Octopus bimaculoides. Next base: position 12,754,129 of record NC_142950.1, read on the forward strand.
TGTATGTATATATATGTATGTATGTATGTATGTGAATATATGTGTGTGTAATATTCATAAAACAGACATGGAGCCTGGGCAGCTCTTCAGCTGGCCACCTCCTGTCAAACCATCCAATCCACGCCAGCATGGAAAACAGACATTAAATGATGATGACGTGCGTGCGTGTGTATATATATATATGTGTGTGTGTGTGTGTGTGTGTGTGTGTGTGTGTGTGTGTGTGTGTATATATATAGCAATAAGAAAATGGAGGGGAATATGCGGTACCCATCGACTTGCAGACACCGTATTCTGTTGATTAATCTGTTTATTTTATAACTAAATTGACAAAAAACACAATATACAGACACTTATGACATACCATGTCATACCAACAATTAAGATTTCAAATTTAAAGGATATTTAGCAATTGGAGAAGGGACAAAATCTTACAGCTGTTTCGGCCTAGTGTTGGCATGCCCCAGTCTATCTATATAGCTCCCATACGCTGGAATACTTAGTAGATGAAAATGATGTAATGGGTGTACATGCATGATTCACTAGGCCACTTCAGAGATTTACAAAATTCAATACATGAATTTTGCCAAATTTTAATACAAATATAAAATAAGAATAAAAATTAAAAATAAAAATATAAGGCACATAAAAAAAACCTACAAAAAGTATATAAAACCATATAAATAGTCATAAAAACTCCAATGTACATGCCTATGCATGTATACATTACCATATGCAGCAATAATTGGGTACCCTCCCAGCAGTATATTGGATAGATATTATCCCTTAGTGGGTTGGATCTTCAACCCTAACTCTTGGATTATATATATATATATATATATATATATGGGGAAGAGACAGAGGAAGCAAAGTGAGACAGAGAGAGATAGAAAGGGTGAAGTGAAGCAAAAAATAAAGTGGGAGAAAGGTATGATGAAAGATGGGAGGAGGACAACAACTATGAAGAGAGACGAAGAAAGATGAAGGGTGTTGAGAGTAGATGAGGAGAAAGAGAAAAACTGACTGAGAGAGAGAAAGAGAGATGTAAGTGGGACGGTGGGAAAGAAATGTAAAGAGGAGGGAGGGAGGAGCATGAGATGTAGAGAAAGATAGGCATTCAACAAGAGTGGGGGAGGAGGGTAGTGGAGTTGGTGGTGTTGATAGTAGCGTTGATGGTGTCGAGGGTAGTTATTTTGCTGTTGTTGTTGTTGGTGGTGGTAGTTGCACTGGAGTTGGTGGTGTCATTGATGGAGTTGGTAGGGGTGACACTAGTGTTGTTGTCGTTAGTAATGTTGCTAGTGTTGTAGAGTGATGGAGAGAACTCAGCTAAGTGCCATGCTGCTCCATGTTACCGTGCCACCACCACCACCACCACACCAAACTTGGCACCTGAAAGTCTCACAGATAAACATCTCTTTCTCAAGTAATTACCAATTTGCAGAGTGTGCACAACAATGCATGTATATGCACAGGTAACTTGCAGAAATACACACACACGCATGTAAATGGATGTGTTCAAATCCTTCAAACATCAATAAAACTGTGTACACTCATTGCATGTATGTATAACAGGGTGTATATAAGTTGTGGTTCAATGCTCCAGAGACACTTTCCCCTCAGGCACAGTGTGACATAGGGTGTGATAACACTAGAGCCCTTGAGTCATAGGTTAAATCTGGTTGTGTGATTAAGAAGCTCGCTTTGCAACCATGTGGTTTTGGGTTCAAACCCACTGTATAGCACCTTTGGAAAATGTCTATTACTATAGCCCCCAGATCAACTAAATAACTTGCGAGTGAATTTAGTAGATGGAAACTGTGTGGAAGCCTGCCATATACATATGTGTGTGCAAGCATTTTTGTGTTGACCTCTCCACCACTGCTTGACAACTGGTGCTGGTTTGTTTATGTCAGGGTTATAGTAGAAGGCCCTTGCACAAGGTTCAGAATGGCATTGAACCTGGGATCACATAATTAGAAAGCAAACTTCTTTACACAGCCTTGCCCTGCAACTATTACAACTAAAAACAATTCAAAATATTCCTTGGTGACCCTGTTGGTGATGGTGCCATATAAAAAGTACCAAGTACACTCTGTAAAGTGGTTGGCATTTGGAAAGGCATCCAGCTGTAGAAACCATGCCAAAATGGACAATAAGACTGGTGTGGCTCCCAGCCTTGCCAACTCTTTTCAAACTGTCCAATCTATGCCAGCATGGAAAACAGACATTAAATCATGATAATGGTGGTGATAACAATATACATATACGTGTGTGTATGTGTGTGTATATATAAACACAAACATATACGAAGGGATATCAAAAAGTTCCAGGCTTTAAGGGTACCGCATAAGGCCTGGTTGAAGGACCAATCTTCCGAGCTCGCTCAGAAAAACTGAAGGACTGCTGTAGTAAGAGTGTGAATCTGAGAGGGGAATATGGTGAATAAAATCATAATTGAATAAAATCATAAAATCATCATTACTGATGCTCCTGTAATTTCTTTTACTCAAAGCCAGGAACTTTTCAGCAACCCCTCGTGTGTGTGTCTGTGTGTGTGTGTGTGTGTGTGTGAGTGTGTGTATATATGTATATGTAGAAGGTTGAAAAGTAACACATGAGTTGATATGTGTAAAGAAAATAAGACAAGGTAGAAAATGCTAAAATAATTTTATCATGAAGAATATTTTAGTACCGGTTTCAGTCTTTGCGACTTTTTCAACTTAAAGTAAAGCATGAAAAATAATTAAATTGTGGAAAAATTAAATGAAATGTTTTCTTAAGGGACACTTTCGTTTTTTTCTGTCTGTCTCTGTCTCTCTTTTTTACTCTTGTGAGTTGTAGGTATTCAGCAGCATATGGAAATATTTAAAAACAAACATTTCATTTAATTTTTCCACAATTTAATTGTTTTTCATGCTTTACTCTAAGTTGAAAAAGTCGCAAAAACTGAAACCGGTACTAAAACGTTCTTCATGATAAAATTATTTTTCCTTATATATATATATATGTGTGTGTGTATGTGTGTGTATTCTGTATTTATTTACTGCGTCTGTAGAAGTTAGAGAGTCAAAATGACCAGGCATGACATTACAATGTCATGCCTGGTCAAAAAACAAAAAAAACACTGCAGTAGCTGACTCATTTACAATGTTTAAGTGTCACACATAAGTCTGTGACACCTGTTCTAGAGAGATTAGTCAGGCTTCATCTTACTGTTATAATTTTCCAAATAGAATATTTATTTTCTCACAGATTTTTAATGAGATTTCTTTCTTCTGTGAATGTAAATTTAATAAATTATAATACAGCATCACAATATTGTATTTTCCAGAAGTGCATAGTTGTCACTGTATTGTTCCAATGTCTTTTTTTTTTTCTGTTCTTTAAAGGGGGGTTACATACAGGGGATGGTGTAATTGACCATTCAAAATCTAAATCTGTCAGACGATGCTCTTAGTCCCCATGGATATCTTGATAAGGCTGTAGTTGAGTTTCAATTGTCCTCATACATGACTTAAACCACTAAAAAATGCCAATCACAGAGAAGGCCAAATGAGAATCTACCATATATAAGGTTTAACCATCTACCCAATATTCTTAAGAACCTTAGCTGGTAATATACACAGGGCATTTTTGTTTGACCCTGGGTCGGTTCTGTTCCAGCAAACATATGAGACAGCAAGTGGACTTACGGATTTGGTAGAGTAGTAAATAAAATGTCTTCTAGTTAGATTCTGATATTAAATTCCACCATGGTTAATTTTGCTTTTTCATTTAATTCAGGATCAAAGCCTTGTGAGATATATGTAAACAATGATAATGATGATGTGTGTATATATCTATGTGTGTGTGTGTCTTTGTATCTGTCCCCCACCACCCCTTGACAACCAGTGTTGGTGTGTTTACATTCCTGTAACTTAGTGGTTCAGCAAAAGGCACTGATAGAATAAGTTCTAGGCTTTAAAAAAAAGTCCAGGGGTCCATTTGTTCAATTAAAACCCTTGAAGGCAGTGCTCCAGCATGGCTACAGTCAGTTGACTGAAACAAGTAAAAGATAAAAGATACTCCTTATTGGACATGCCTTAATCAATGAATACTTGTACTCATTTTTTAATT
>NC_142950.1:12763244-12818244 GCF_046866305.1 Octopus bimaculoides
CAGTCAAATCTCCCTCAAATCACACCCACCCACCATTTTAGACAAATGGAGAGAGTAGAGAAGTGAGAGACAGAGAAAGACAGACTGACAAATATATAGAGAGATAGAAGGTGAGAAAGAAAGACATAGTGAGAGAAAGAGAGGAAGTTAGTGAAAACGGACAGATATATATAGAGTGAAAAGGAGAGAGGGAGGGAGGGAGGGAGATAGAGAGTAAAAGAGATAGTGAGAAAGGCAGACAGATGCACTTAGAGAAAGAGTGAATCAGAGAGGAACAGAGAGAACAAGAGGGAGAATGAGTGATGGTGAGAGAAAGAGATATAGACAGACACACTGACACACAAATGTTAATTACAGCCATCTACATCACACACACACATACATATAAGATGATTGAGTTGGAAGCTGGTGGTGGTGGTGGGGGAGCGAATTAATAGCTACCATGTTGGGGGTGGAGTTTGTCTGAAATCTGATTTAGTTAAAATTGAACAAAGCAAGACGTAAAGGGGTGGGGGGGAAAAGGCATCCCTAGCCCCCACCCCACTTTAATTAATAATTAGTGGTTATCAAGGAAACAGGTGATGATGCACAAAAGGGGATTAATTAGTTGAGGGGGGCAATGGTGGTGCTTGTAATTATTTAATCACTAGGGGCAGTTGAAGTTTTAAATTAAAAACCCTTAGATTATTGATACTTTGGACTATGATCCTTGATGAATAATCTGTAGACGTGAACAGTGGGGGGTGGGGGGCGTGTGTGCATGGATTGTGTTGGGGGTTGTGTGTGTGAAGGGGTAAGTATGGGTGTGGAGGAAGAGGAGACAAGGGGCGGTGTATGTGTATGCCGTTCCATGTGTGTGTGTGTATGTGTGCATGTGTGTGTGTGTGCATGTGTGCGTGCATGTGTGTGTGTATGTGTGTGCATGTGTGTGTGTGTGTATGTGTGTGCATGTGTGTGTGTATGTGTGTGCATGTGTGTGTGTATGTGTGTGCATGTGTGTATGTGTGTGCATGTGTGTGTATTGCTTGAATGCAGGAGTGCGTGTGTGACTGTGTGCATGCATGTGTGTATGCGAAAGCCTGTTAGTGCTTGTGTGTATGTGTTGTATGAGTGCAAGAGTGCATGTGTGTGCGTATGAGTGAGTTTGTATTGTGTGTGTAAATGACTGCGTGCATGTATTTATGTGTAAGCGAAAGCCTGTGAGTGCATGTGTGTGTGTGTGTGTGCGCATGGAAGTGCATGCATGTGTTATAAAGTATGAATGTGTGTATGTATACAGAAACGTGTGTGTGTGTGTGTGTGTGTGTGTGTGTGTACATAGTGGGGAGGTGAGCAGTAGAAAATGAGATGAAATAAGGTGATGTCTTTAAGCAGTGGTGTGTTTATGGTGTGACATGATGTGGTGACTGTTCTTGTGTAGCCCTAGGTCAGACCTGATTCGATACAATCATACACATGATCAAAGATAAAGACATTACATTCTAGCTGTACTCATTCAGCTGTTTAGTAAATATAAAGGCCTACATTGGCAATCCTCAATCTGGAGGTTCATGAACTTGTAAAGGTCCACAATAGGTACTGCTGTTTGAGGAGGTGTTATTTAACTGTTGAAAATTCATCACCGTTGTCAGCATTGTCATTGTCATCATCAGGGGTTTTCAAACTGTGGTCCGCAAGGACAAGACAGGGGGTCCGTAGACAGCAAATACTTTTTATGGGCAATTTGATTTTATATATGTTTTTTAATCGAAATCTTTTAATTGACAATAAACCTATTTGTTAAATACTGTTAAATAAATAAATGTAAAAATATATGTTATTTTAAGCAAATATTTATGTGTAAATTTCATAAGCGTTTATAAGGGGGTCCCTAAGGTAAAGCCTGAAATATAAAGGGGTCCGCAAGTCAAAAAGTTTGAAAACCCCTGGTCATCATCATTGTTGTCAGCTTCATCATTGACATCATCATCACTGTTTCAATGTCCACTTTTCCATGCTGGCATGGGTCAGATGGAATTCACTGAGGCAGATTTTCTATGGCTGGATGCCCTTCCCGTCACCAACCCACACCTGTTTCCAAGCAAGGTAATATTTCCCCATGATCAGATGTGCTTTTCACTGAAGATCAGAAATGGACAGTATCACTTGATGACAATAATGCTCATTTAAGACCATCATGTGATGTCTAGACAAGGGTACACATGCACACACATACAAAGGGCTTCTTTCAGTTTCCATCAACCAAATCCACTCATAAAGTTTTGGTTGGCCCAGGAATATAGTACAAGACACTTGTCCAAGGCGCCAGCAATATAATACAACAAAAGATGTCAGTGTCTTTTGTAAGAAAGGAAGACAGCAATATAATAGAACACATGCTGCCATCACCATCATCATTATCATCTAACTTCCATTTTCAATGCTGTCATGGGTTAGAGGGTTTTAAAAAATGCTAATGAGTTTGCTGAACCACAATGTCTGGTCACGATTCTCACCTTTTGTGACATGCATAACATTTTCAAGACAAATATTTTCTACATCTCCTAAATAGTGTAGATTTGGAAGAAATTGTCCCAATATTGATATCTAGTTGAAAATGAATCGTTTCAGCATACATTTAAAGGTACATAGTGATTTTTCTGGGAATTCTAAAAATGCTCACAAACTTGCTTTGGTTTAACTCTTTTACTGCAGAAATCAGATATATTCATTTGAAATTTCATTGCGCTTAATTACAGAAAGCAGTTTTATGGATTAAACTATTTTTTTTTTTGTTGAGAAATGTCATGTCTGATACGATTTCTTGTTGAGAAATGTCATGTCTGATACAATTTCTTGTTGAGAAATGTCAAGTTTACTAAGGCAGAAAATACCAATTCTACGTTTTGGTAGATACTTGACCCTTTAGCATTCAGATTACTCACTCAAATGTAATGCTTATTTATTCACATTGTTTTGAATTTATCATGCATTATCCCATCATCATCATTTAGCATCCGTTTTCCATGCTGGCATGGATTGGATGATTTGACAGGAGCTGACCAGTCGGAGAGCTGTCCAGATTCCAACTGTCTGTTGTGACATGGTTTCTATGGCTGAATGCCTTTCCTAATGCCAACCACTTCACAGAATGTACTGGGTGCTTTTTACTTGCTGCAGGCATGGGTGCATTTTATGCGGCACTGCCACCTGTAAAGGACATACCTGTATGTATGGATAATTGTGATTTTACTTAGCTTGACGCTTCTTCTCAAATACAGCAAATCACAGAAACTCCTGGTGCTTTGTCATTTCCTCAGTGAGGCCCAGCACCTATATTTTTCCTTCTGTTTTCCTTGCCAATGTGGGTTGAATGGGTTGATGGAAGGTGCAAGCTAGAAGCCTACAACAAGCTCCACTGTCTGCTTTGGCAAGGTTTCTACAGCTGGACACCCTTCCTAATTCCAAACCACTTTATAGTATATACAGGGTGCTTCTTATGTGGCACCAGTGTCAAAGAGGCCTTCCAGCAAGGAAAAATATATATGTATATATATATATATATATATATATATTTGTGTGTGTATGTATATATACATATGTATGTATATATTTGTGTGTGTCTTTGTGTCTGTGTTTGTCTCCCCACCATCACTAGACAACTGATGTTGGTGTGTTTATATCCCCATAACACAAACTTCCATGGGTTCCCATCCACATAGCTTTGAAATTTTTATGATACACTTTTAGAATGACATTGTGGAGTAAGTGTGAAAGGCTGGAGATGTGGCCTGTTTCAACATAAAACAGGTAGAATACTTTGGCTAGATATTTTGGCCTAACAACCTCTCCACCCATGTCCACCACTCACTGCATTCCGTTCCTCTCAATCTCCCTCTTTCCCTTTGCACTCTTGCAAACTTTGTTGTCCCCTCACCCAAACCAATCCTCTGTGCCTCATCCCTTATATACACCTCCCTGTAAATTTGAGGGTACGTCCTGACACCATCACTCATTCTCTTTTTACCAAGGGAGTGACCATGTATCTCCACTACTTCAAGACAGCACCTGTTTCTACCCCTCTCATCACCTGACACAAAGCCACCTCCCTCAATGCAGTTTCCCTGCCTCAGCTGAAGAATCTTGTCTTGCAAGTTAATTGAAGGCCTCTTTGACACTGGTGCCACATAAGAAGCACCCTGTACATACTATAAAGTGGTTTGGAATTAGGAAGGGTATCCAGCTGTAGAAACCATGCCAAAGCAGACAGTGGAGCTTGTTGCAGGCTTCTGGCTTGCACCTTCTTTCAACCCATCCAACCCACATTGGTAAGGAAAACAGAAAGAAGAAGAATTCATCATCATTGTTTAACGTCCATTTTCCATGCTGGAATGGGTTGCACAACAACAGCTTAACATCATTAGTGAAATAACCATGATATTTAATTTCACAGTTACGAGAATGGCCAAAATATTTTCTGGCAATTAAACAAAGAATTTTGTGTTTTTTTGTAAACCAGGAATCACACACACACACACACACACACACACATGTGCACACACAAAAAAAATGAAACCCCAGCAACACCAGATGGAAAATGCTGCTACCAAGGCAACTGCAGGCTGATAACGAATGTGTCATCGAGTCACTGGATTGCAGAGGAACAATTCGACGCCTGTTGCACTCCTTCATGCAACAGAAAAATAACTGCCATGAAACACAAAATTACATGCACACCTCATGCAGCACAACAGATAATCTGTTGTAGCATGATCAAAGATCAATGATTAAAGCACGGCTTAAAGTACATGTGACGGTAGAGTAACACATATCTCTACATCTAAAGCACTGACAGTTTTCTGGTGCCAGTGCACATCCATGCATGTGTTCATGCAGGTGTTTGCATGCATGTATGTATGTATGTATGTATGTAGGTCCATGTGTAATAGAGAAAGCAGTTGTATGAGATATTTTCCCTGCTAACATGCATGTTTTGATGTGTAAGTATGTGTATAGTGGATGTATGTGTATGTGCATGTGTCAGCATGTATGTGTGTGAAAATGTATGGATGTATGTGTGTGTGAGAGAGAGAGAGAATGTGTGAAATATATGGATGCATGTATGTGTGCGTATGTGTGTGCCAGTATGTATGTATGTATGTATGGGCGTGTGCATGTGTTAGCATGTATGTGGATGTGAGAGAGAGTGTGTGAAAATGTATGGATGTATGTGTGTGTGAGAAAGAGAGTGTGTGTGTGAAATGTATGGATGCATGTGTGTGTTTGTCAGTATGTATATATGTATGGGTGTATGTGTGTATGAGTGTGTCAGTATGTATGGGTGTGTGAGTGTGTATGTATATGTGTATGTGTGTGTGAGTATGTATAGGTGCATGTGTGTGTGTGAAGTTGAATGGATGTGAGTGTGTATGTATGCGTAGGCATGTGAGTTATGTATTGTTCTGCATAGGTTCATGTTTTTAAAAATGCCTGTGCGTTTATGCATCTATATATGAAATTGTAACATGTGTCGTACATGCATGCATGTGTGTGCATGTATATATATCTGTGTGTGTGTATGTGTAAACATAATTTCTCCATGATGTTCATATGCTTGGAGAAGGTGGGGGGAGCAGCATGTGAGGCATTTTTCTGATTAGTTACACATTCCCCAAAATACACATTCGTGTATATTTGCATGTAGATGCATGCTTTGTACGTGTAATTAATAAACGCCATATATGTGTGTGTAGATGTGTTTGCATATGTAGATGTGTGTGTGTGTGTGTAAGCTTGTTTATACATGCAAATAGATGGATGTGTTGTACTCTTGTGTATCAGTACATAAGTGTGTGTGTGTGTGTGTGTGTGTGACCAATGTGTGCATGTGTATGACCTGTGTGTGTGCATGTGTGTGCATGTGTATGACCTGTGTGTGTGCATGTGTGTGACATGTGATCTCTCTCTCTCTGTGCATGTATAAATGCGTGTGAGCTTGTTTATACATGCAAATGTTTGGATGTGTCGTACATTTGTGCATCAGTACATAAAGCGTGTGTGCATGTGTGTGGCCTGTGTGCATGACCCCTGTGTGTTTGCATCTGTGTATGTGTAACCTGTGTGTGTGTGTCTAACCCATGCATGTGCGTGTGTGTGTTATACAGAGTGCATGCAGTAATTTTCCAGCTAGGTACATTTCTAAAACAAAATACACAGGTGTGTATCTTTCTATACATGTGAGAGCACATGTATATGTGTAATCTATGTCTCATGTGTGTATATGCAAGTACATGTGTGCATATGTGTATGTGAGCTTGCTTATACATGGAATCAGTGAAATGCAGGTATGCTTGAGTCAGTGTATATATGTGAGAATGTGCATGCATGCACGAGTTGTGAAGCATGTGTGAGGCATCATTCTGATTTCATACATGTTTGGAAAAATATGTGTACTTATAGGAGCAGGTGTGGAAGTGTGGTAGGAATCTTGCTTCTTAACCTTATGGCTCTGGGTTCAGTCCCACTGTATGGCACCATAGGCAAGTGTCTTCTACTATAGCTTCAGGACGACCAAAGACTTGAGTCAATTTGGTAGACAGAAACTGAAAGAAGCCCATTGTGTGTGTGTGTATGTATATGTACGTACTTATGTATATATTTATGTGTGTACTTTTATGTACGTACATATGTATATATTTGTGTGTATCTTTGTGTCTGTGTTTGTCTCCCCATCATCACTTGACAACTGATGTTGGTGTGTTTACATCCCCATAACTTAGCAGTTCGACAAAAGACACCAATAGAATAAGTACTAGGCTTACAAAGAATAAGTCCTGAGGTTAATTTCTTTGACTAAAATTCTTTAAAGCAGTACTCCAGCATGGCCGCAGTTGAATGACTGAAACAAGTAATAGAATGTATGTGTGTATATCATCATCATCGTCTAATGTCCGTTTTCCATACTGGCATGGGTTGACGGTTCAACTGAGGTGTGGGAAGCCAGGAGACTGAACCAGGCTCAAATCTGATCTGGCAGTGTTTCTACAGCTAGATGCTCTTCCTACCAACCACTCCAAGAGTGTAGTGGGTGCTTTTTACATGCCACTGGCACAAGGGCGACAAGGGGCTGGCATCAGCCACGTTCTGATGGTGCTTTTTATGTGCCACCGGCACGGGGAGCCAGACACGTAGCGCTGGCATCAGCCACAACTACAATTTCCATTTGACTGTGGTTTGATTTGATATGTGTGTGTGTGTGTGTGTGTGTATATATATATATATATATATATATATATGACAACCTGTTGAAAGCCACCGACCAGATTTGTGGGTGGTGTAAGGTCCCCTCCCAACCCAGAGTAACGTGGTGGTGGAACAAGGAGGTAGACAGGGCTATTAGACAAAAGAAACAAGCTTGGAAGGACTGGAAGAACGGTGGTAGCAGGGAATTGTACCAATGTGCCAGAAGGGAGGCTAGGCGACAGGTTTATTTAGCCAGAGGGGAAGCAGATAAGGAAAGATTTGCCAATGTTCTGCGCCGTGAGGACCAAAGACTCGAGGTATTTCGTGTTGCAAGACAGTGTAGGAGAGAGAATAGTGATGTTGTAGGAGAGAAATGTGTTCGCATGGATGATGGTACGCTTGCATTAAATGAGGATGCAAAGAAAGAGGTCTGGAGATGCCACTACGATAGATTGCTTAATAAAGAGAATGAATGGGAGAAAGAGAGCCTGCCTTATGTCGACCCAATAGAGGGACCAGCTATCCGAGTTGATAGTACCAGGGTAGATAAAGCAATTAAGAGTATGAAGACCGGGAAAGCCCCCGGCCCATCAGGAATCACTGCAGAGATGCTCAAAATATCTGGCAGTGTTGGCTATAGCCTAGTCACCCGTATTACGAACCAGGTGATACACGAAGGAGTCATACCCTATGACTGGTGTAGCAGCATCATAGTCAACTGCTACAAAGGTAAAGGGGATGCTTTAGATACAAATAATTACAGAGGCATCAAGCTGTTAGATCAGGTTATGAAAGTTACAGAGAGGGTCATAGCCCAACTAATTAGGGAGCGAATCAATTTAGATGAGATGCAGTTTGGGTTCGTGCCAGGTAAAAGCACTACTGATGCCTTATTTCTAGTGAGACAGTTGCAAGAGAAATACCTAGCTAAGGATAAACCTCTGTACCTGGCTTTCGTTGACATGGAGAAAGCCTTTGACAGGGTCCCCCGATCCCTTATCTGGTGGTCAATGAGGAAACTTGGGATAGAAGAATGGTTAGTGAGAGCTGTGCGAGCCATGTACAGAGATGCTGCCAGTAAGGTGAGGGTTGGAAATGAGTACAGCAATGAATTCCGGGTAGAGGTAGGGGTCCACCAAGGTTCCGTCCTCAGTCCCCTATTATTTACCATAGTCCTCCAGGCAATCACAGAGGAGTTCAAGACAGGTTGCCCCTGGGAGCTCCTCTATGCTGATGACCTTGCCCTAATTGCGGAGTCACTATCAGAACTAGAGGAGAAGTTTCAGGTGTGGAAGCAAGGTCTAGAATTGAAGGGCCTTAGAGTCAACCTAGCTAAAACCAAAATCCTAATAAGTAGGAAGGTAGATAAAACACAAACCCCTTCAGGTAGATGGCCCTGCTCAGTATGTAGAAAAGGAGTAGGTAGTAACTCTATAAGATGTACCCGGTGCAAGCTATGGACACATAAGAGGTGCAGCAACATCAAAGGCAGGTTAACTAGCAAGTTAGTTTTTGTTTGTGGCAGATGTTCAGGTGCAATAAAGACTGCAAACAAACAGGAAACAACTTCTATCTCATTCCAGGGTGAAAAACTAGAGGTAGTCGATAGCTTCCGCTATCTGGGCGACCAAGTTAGTAGTGGGGGTGGGTGCGCTGAAAGTGTAGCTGCTAGAATAAGAATAGCCTGGGCAAAGTTTAGAGAGCTCTTACCCCTGCTGGCGACAAAGGGACTCTCACTCAGAGTAAAAGGCAGACTGTATGATGCATGCGTACGAACAACCATGCTACATGGCAGTGAAACATGGGCTGTAACTGCTGAGGACATACGTAAGCTCGCAAGGAATGAAGCCAGTATGCTCCGTTGGATGTGTAATGTCAATGTGAATACCCGTCAGAGTGTAAGTATCTTGAGAGAAAAGCTGAACATTAGAAGCATCAGTTGTGGCGTGCAAGAGAGACGATTGCGCTGGTATGGACATGTGGTGAGAATGGAGGAGGATAGCTGCGTGAAAAAGTGCCACACCCTAACAGTTGAGGGAACCCGTGGAAGAGGTAGGCCCAGGAAGACCTGGGCTGAGGTGGTGAGGCAAGACCTTCGTACATTGGGCCTCACCGAGGCGATGACTACGGACCGAGACCTTTGGAAATGGGCTGTGCGTGAGAAGACCCGGCAAGCCAAGTAAGATCGTTACCAGTGCCCCTGGACTGGTTCTTGTGCGGTTGGCACATGAGATGCACCATTTTGAGCGTGGCCGTTGCCAGTACCGCCTGACTGGCTCCTGTAGGATTTTCGAGCGAGATCGACGTACTACGACGAAATACCCAAGATGCAGATAAGATAGAGATTTTTATTTATTTACGGCCTCAAACATCTCAATACCTTGCGCTTTCTTGTTTCTCTCCATGAAATTCAATTGAATTCAGTTGTTGTCTTAAATTCATGCTTATTCATTTTCTAAGCTTCCTAAATTCATGCTACGTTATATTCTAATCACCCAGAATTCATTGCTCTTTTAAAAAAAAATTACGATTTATGCATTGTTGTCTCTCAAATATTTAAAATCTACAATTAAGAGCCCTCTCTACTCGCTGGCGGTACCTACCCACCACCACTACCCATTTTCCTTTATTCAAAAATTCTTATCGCTCCTTAAAATTATGGCTTTTAAGTGTTGATTTCTCAGCCCAAGAATTACAGCGTGATGTGCTGCTTGACTGGTCCCCCCTCTCCCTCTCTCTCTCTCTCTCTCTCTTTATATATATATATGATGATGATGATGATGATCTTTTCTCCCGCCATGCCTCTGTCTACCCCTCCATCCTCTCTCTCCCCCTTCGTAGTTTTTCCTTTAAGGTCTTCAGGTTCTGGCTATATATAAATGAGAAACCCATTCTAAATTATCTAGCTGACGTACTACGACGAAATACCCAAGATGCAGATAAGATAGAGATTTTTATTTATTTACGGCCTCAAACATCTCAATACCTTGCGCTTTCTTGTTTCTCTCCATGAAATTCAATTGAATTCAGTTGTTGTCTTAAATTCATGCTTATTCATTTTCTAAGCTTCCTAAATTCATGCTACGTTATATTCTAATCACCCAGAATTCATTGCTCTTTTAAAAAAAATTACGATTTATGCATTGTTGTCTCTCAAATATTTAAAATCTACAATTAAGAGCCCTCTCTACTCGCTGGCGGTACCTACCCACCACCACTACCCATTTTCCTTTATTCAAAAATTCTTATCGCTCCTTAAAATTATGGCTTTTAAGTGTTGATTTCTCAGCCCAAGAATTACAGCGTGATGTGCTGCTTGACTGGTCCCCCCTCTCCCTCTCTCTCTCTCTCTCTCTCTTTATATATATATATGATGATGATGATGATGATCTTTTCTCCCGCCATGCCTCTGTCTACCCCTCCATCCTCTCTCTCCCCCTTCGTAGTTTTTCCTTTAAGGTCTTCAGGTTCTGGCTATATATAAATGAGAAACCCATTCTAAATTATCTAGCTGACGTACTACGACGAAATACCCAAGATGCAGATAAGATAGAGATTTTTATTTATTTACGGCCTCAAACATCTCAATACCTTGCGCTTTCTTGTTTCTCTCCATGAAATTCAATTGAATTCAGTTGTTGTCTTAAATTCATGCTTATTCATTTTCTAAGCTTCCTAAATTCATGCTACGTTATATTCTAATCACCCAGAATTCATTGCTCTTTTAAAAAAAATTACGATTTATGCATTGTTGTCTCTCAAATATTTAAAATCTACAATTAAGAGCCCTCTCTACTCGCTGGCGGTACCTACCCACCACCACTACCCATTTTCCTTTATTCAAAAATTCTTATCGCTCCTTAAAATTATGGCTTTTAAGTGTTGATTTCTCAGCCCAAGAATTACAGCGTGATGTGCTGCTTGACTGGTCCCCCCTCTCCCTCTCTCTCTCTCTCTCTCTCTTTATATATATATATGATGATGATGATGATGATCTTTTCTCCCGCCATGCCTCTGTCTACCCCTCCATCCTCTCTCTCCCCCTTCGTAGTTTTTCCTTTAAGGTCTTCAGGTTCTGGCTATATATAAATGAGAAACCCATTCTAAATTATCTAGCTGACGTACTACGACGAAATACCCAAGATGCAGATAAGATAGAGATTTTTATTTATTTACGGCCTCAAACATCTCAATACCTTGCGCTTTCTTGTTTCTCTCCATGAAATTCAATTGAATTCAGTTGTTGTCTTAAATTCATGCTTATTCATTTTCTAAGCTTCCTAAATTCATGCTACGTTATATTCTAATCACCCAGAATTCATTGCTCTTTTAAAAAAAATTACGATTTATGCATTGTTGTCTCTCAAATATTTAAAATCTACAATTAAGAGCCCTCTCTACTCGCTGGCGGTACCTACCCACCACCACTACCCATTTTCCTTTATTCAAAAATTCTTATCGCTCCTTAAAATTATGGCTTTTAAGTGTTGATTTCTCAGCCCAAGAATTACAGCGTGATGTGCTGCTTGACTGGTCCCCCCTCTCCCTCTCTCTCTCTCTCTCTCTCTTTATATATATATATGATGATGATGATGATGATCTTTTCTCCCGCCATGCCTCTGTCTACCCCTCCATCCTCTCTCTCCCCCTTCGTAGTTTTTCCTTTAAGGTCTTCAGGTTCTGGCTATATATAAATGAGAAACCCATTCTAAATTATCTAGCTGACGTACTACGACGAAATACCCAAGATGCAGATAAGATAGAGATTTTTATTTATTTACGGCCTCAAACATCTCAATACCTTGCGCTTTCTTGTTTCTCTCCATGAAATTCAATTGAATTCAGTTGTTGTCTTAAATTCATGCTTATTCATTTTCTAAGCTTCCTAAATTCATGCTACGTTATATTCTAATCACCCAGAATTCATTGCTCTTTTAAAAAAAAATTACGATTTATGCATTGTTGTCTCTCAAATATTTAAAATCTACAATTAAGAGCCCTCTCTACTCGCTGGCGGTAACCCGCCCTCCCACCCCCTCCACCGGAAGTTCATTCGTCTGTCATTCCTCTGTCATCCCACCCCCTCCACCGGAAGTTTCATTCCTGTCATCCCACCCCCTCCACCGGAAGTTCATTCCTCTGCCATCCCACCCCCTCCACCGGAAGTTCATTCCTCTGTCATCCCACCCCCTCCACCGGAAGTTCATTCCTCTGCCACCCCCCCTCCACCGGAAGTTCATTCCTCTGTCATCCCACCCCTCCACCGGAAGTTCATTCCTCTGTCACCCCACCCCCTCCACCGGAAGTTCATTCCTCTGTCATCGCACCCCCTCCACCGGAAGTTCATTCCTCTGCCATCCCACCCCCTCCACCGGAAGTTCATTTCTCTGTCATCCCGCCCCCTCCACCGGAAGTTCATTCCTCTGTCATCCCACCCCCTCCACCGGAAGTTCATTCCTCTGTCATCCCACCCCCTCCACCGGAAGTTCATTCCTCTGTCATCCCACCCCTCCACCGGAAGTTCATTCCTCTGTCATCCCACCCCCTCCACCGGAAGTTCATTCCTCTGTCATCCCACCCCCTCCACCGGAAGTTCATTCCTCTGTCATCCCGCCCCCTCCACCGGAAGTTCATCCCTTTGTCATCCTGTCAACCTCGGCTGTCTCCCGGAACCCATCTAGTGGCCTTGGCCATCCTCTCCCCTACCTTTGGGTAGCGCATTAAGGTTGAGAAATGTTTGCAGGTTGTAGGTAATGTTTTGCTTATGAATTCTTCCAATTGCAAGTTTTCTTTTCAGGTACACGACACTGCTTTTCCTCTTCCCAGGCTACAGGCCCACACCCCCAACACCCATACTGTTAGGATTGGCACTCTCAACGTCGGCACGCTGAAAGGTAGATCTGGTGAAATTGTTGAGATGCTTGAACGGAGATGCGTAGATATGTGCTGCATCCAGGAAGTAAGATGGAGAGGAGGTTCTGCAAGGTTCCTCACAGGCAAAGAACACAGGTACAAGATTTTCTGGGCAGGGAACACTGACGGGGTCGGGGGCGTAGGAATACTTCTAGCGGAGAAATGGGTGGATAAGGTAATCGAGGTCGTTAGAGTAAGTGACAGAGTACTTAAGATCAGACTAGTGCTTCATCATAGATTAGCTACTGTCATCTCAGCCTATGCACCTCAACCTGGGCTACCAGATGGTCTGAAAGACCAATTCTATGACACCCTCTTGCAAACTACCTCGTCGACGAGTGACAGGGACCTTCTCTTTGTGGCTGGAGACTTCAACGGTCATGTCGGACGTCGTGCTGGGGGCTTCCATGGCATACATGGAGGCTATGGCTTCGGTTCCCGCAACGAGGAGGGAACCAGACTGCTGGAGTTCTGTGATGCAACCAATCTTATAGTCTGCAATACCAACTTCAGGAAACCTGCCAGTCACCTAGTCACCTACCGCTCCGGCAGACACTCTAGCCAAATCGACTACATCCTCGCCAGAAATAGGGAAAGAGGGCGGCTTATAAATGCCAAAACCTACCCTGGCGAAGAATGTACCCCACAACATAGATTAGTAGTTAGCGACTTTGGGATCAAGGCAAAATGGGTGCCCAGAATTAGACAGGCTTGGAGAAGAAGGGTGTGGAAGCTTAAAGACCCTGCAAACGGACAGAGACTTAGAGACAAGTTACTTGAAGCATTTAACGAAATAGAAGGGGATATAGCATCATACAACGTGGAAGACAATTGGAGATTTCTGCGGGACAACCTGTTGAAAGCCACCGACCAGATTTGTGGGTGGTGTAAGGTCCCCTCCCAACCCAGAGTAACGTGGTGGTGGAACAAGGAGGTAGACAGGGCTATTAGACAAAAGAAACAAGCTTGGAAGGACTGGAAGAACGGTGGTAGCAGGGAATTGTACCAATGTGCCAGAAGGGAGGCTAGGCGACAGGTTTATTTAGCCAGAGGGGAAGCAGATAAGGAAAGATTTGCCAATGTTCTGCGCCGTGAGGACCAAAGACTCGAGGTATTTCGGGTTGCAAGACAGTGTAGGAGAGAGAATAGTGATGTTGTAGGAGAGAAATGTGTTCGCATGGATGATGGTACGCTTGCATTAAATGAGGATGCAAAGAAAGAGGTCTGGAGATGCCACTACGATAGATTGCTTAATAAAGAGAATGAATGGGAGAAAGAGAGCCTGCCTTATGTCGACCCAATAGAGGGACCAGCTATCCGAGTTGATAGTACCAGGGTAGATAAAGCAATTAAGAGTATGAAGACCGGGAAAGCCCCCGGCCCATCAGGAATCACTGCAGAGATGCTCAAAATATCTGGCAGTGTTGGCTATAGCCTAGTCACCCGTATTACGAACCAGGTGATACACGAAGGAGTCATACCCTATGACTGGTGTAGCAGCATCATAGTCAACTGCTACAAAGGTAAAGGGGACGCTTTAGATACAAATAATTACAGAGGCATCAAGCTGTTAGATCAGGTTATGAAAGTTACAGAGAGGGTCATAGCCCAACTAATTAGGGAGCGAATCAATTTAGATGAGATGCAGTTTGGGTTCGTGCCAGGTAAAAGCACTACTGATGCCTTATTTCTAGTGAGACAGTTGCAAGAGAAATACCTAGCCAAGGATAAACCTCTGTACCTGGCTTTCGTTGACATGGAGAAAGCCTTTGACAGGGTCCCCCGATCCCTTATCTGGTGGTCAATGAGGAAACTTGGGATAGAAGAATGGCTAGTGAGAGCTGTGCGAGCCATGTACAGAGATGCGGCCAGTAAGGTGAGGGTTGGAAATGAGTACAGCAATGAATTCCGGGTAGAGGTAGGGGTCCACCAAGGTTCCGTCCTCAGCCCCCTATTATTTACCATAGTCCTCCAGGCAATCACAGAGGAGTTCAAGACAGGTTGCCCCTGGGAGCTCCTCTATGCTGATGACCTTGCCCTAATTGCGGAGTCACTATCAGAACTAGAGGAGAAGTTTCAGGTGTGGAAGCAAGGTCTAGAATTGAAGGGCCTTAGAGTCAACCTAGCTAAAACCAAAATCCTAATAAGTAGGAAGGTAGATAAAACACAAACCCCTTCAGGTAGATGGCCCTGCTCAGTATGTAGAAAAGGAGTAGGTAGTAACTCTATAAGATGTACCCGGTGCAAGCTATGGACACATAAGAGGTGCAGCAACATCAAAGGCAGGTTAACTAGCAAGTTAGTTTTTGTTTGTGGCAGATGTTCAGGTGCAATAAAGACTGCAAACAAACAGGAAACAACTTCTATCTCATTCCAGGGTGAAAAACTAGAGGTAGTCGATAGCTTCCGCTATCTGGGCGACCAAGTTAGTAGTGGGGGTGGGTGCGCTGAAAGTGTAGCTGCTAGAATAAGAATAGCCTGGGCAAAGTTTAGAGAGCTCTTACCCCTGCTGGCGACAAAGGGACTCTCACTCAGAGTAAAAGGCAGACTGTATGACGCATGCGTACGAACAACCATGCTACATGGCAGTGAAACATGGGCTGTAACTGCTGAGGACATACGTAAGCTCGCAAGGAATGAAGCCAGTATGCTCCGTTGGATGTGTAATGTCAATGTGAATACCCGTCAGAGTGTAAGTATCTTGAGAGAAAAGCTGAACATTAGAAGCATCAGTTGTGGTGTGCAAGAGAGACGATTGCGCTGGTATGTGGTGAGAATGGATGAGGATAGCTGCGTGAAAAAGTGCCACACCCTAACAGTTGAGGGAACCCGTGGAAGAGGTAGGCCCAGGAAGACCTGGGCTGAGGTGGTGAGGCAAGACCTTCGTACATTGGGCCTCACCGAGGCGATGACTACGGACCGAGACCTTTGGAAATGGGCTGTGCGTGAGAAGACCCGGCAAGCCAAGTAAGATCGTTGCCAGTGCCCCTGGACTGGTTCTTGTGCGGGTGGCACATGAGATGCACCATTTTGAGCGTGGCCGTTGCCAGTACCGCCTGACTGGCTCCTGTAGGATTTTCGAGCGAGATCGTTGCCAGTGCCCCTGGACTGGCTTGTGCGGGTGGCACATAAAAGACACCATTTCGAGCGTGGCCGTTTTCGTGCGGGTGACACGTAAAAGCACCCACTACACTCTCTGAGTGGTTGGCGTTAGGAAGGGCATCCAGCTGTAGAAACTCTGCCAAATCAGACTGGAGCCTGGTGTTGCCATCCGGTTTCACCAGTCCTCAGTCAAATCGTCCAACCCATGCTAGCATGGAAAGCGGACGTTAAACGATGATGATGATGATGATGATGATGATCGTTGCCAGTGCCCCTGGACTGGCTTGTGCGGGTGGCACATAAAAGACACCATTTCGAGCGTGGCCGTTTTCGTGCGGGTGACACGTAAAAGCACCCACTACACTCTCTGAGTGGTTGGCGTTAGGAAGGGCATCCAGCTGTAGAAACTCTGCCAAATCAGACTGGAGCCTGGTGTTGCCATCCGGTTTCACCAGTCCTCAGTCAAATCGTCCAACCCATGCTAGCATGGAAAGCGGACGTTAAACGATGATGATGATGATGAATAAGGGTAGAAATTGATATTATTAAATAATACCAATTTGAACCAGTGGTCAGCATACATAGAACATATTTCATAGTAGGACAGTTTGACATCTATTTTTAGCATACAAGGGATCCACTTAGTGGTCTCTCCTCTTATCTATATATATAAAAATGAGAATGTGTGTCTGTCTGTCTGTCTGTCTGTGTGAATCCCTAAAACTCGAGAACTACGCAACCAATTTCATTCAAATTTTACACATGCCTTACTTAGGGTTCCAGTTGTGTTTTAGTCAAAAAAAATTTTAACTTCTTGCAGAGTTCGAGCCCACGGCAACATAATATCTCCTCCACTATTTAAGTATTACGTGTCAAAAGTGAAACAAAAACACTCATGTCAAATACTTTCACTTTAAAAATGAAACTATTCCACTAACTGAAACAATCACATTTCGATACTGTAATGACAGATACTTTCAGAGAGAGAGAGAAAGAGAGAAAGAGAGAGAGAG
Organism: Octopus bimaculoides; assembly: GCF_046866305.1. Classification (NCBI taxonomy): domain Eukaryota; kingdom Metazoa; phylum Mollusca; class Cephalopoda; order Octopoda; family Octopodidae; genus Octopus; species Octopus bimaculoides. Next base: position 12,780,494 of record NC_142950.1, read on the forward strand.
AGAAAGAGAGAAAGAGAGAGAGAGAGAGATGTATATGTATACATATAGATGTATATGTACACGTTATTCCACTAACTGAAACAATCACATTTCGATACTGTTATGACAGATACTTTCAGAGAGAGAGAAAGAGAGAAAGAGAGAGAAAGAGATGTATATGTATACATATACATGTATATGTACACGTATATGCATATATATATATATATAGATATAGATCTATATGCATACATGTATATGTATACACATGTGTAGATGTATATATATATATATATATACATATATATATATATATATATATATATAGATGTACACGTATATACATATATATACATGCATACAGATATCTATACATATATACACCCATCACACACAAACACATGCACACAAACACACACATTAGTCATTTGTTTTCTTATCCAAAACTACGTCAAAAGTACTGAACGGATCTTTATGAAATTTGGAAATTATATTCTATGTATAACGGCCATAACTCCCATGAAAATCCATATATTTTTGATGTTGATGAAATTTTAACCCGAACATAACAGATGAGCATTATTTGTAATTCAACGGTACAACAGTGTAAGACTACCCTTTCAGATATACTTACATTGTGATTTCTGCAATGTGGTGCATAAATTGTCAAGTAAATGAGACGCATCTTTGCCTCCACTGATTCACTTGCAAAGTGTTGAGTAAAATTATTTCGTTGCAGACCTCCTTTGGGTCTTTTTATTATCACTACGACACACATAGTCCCCAGTTGGTAACATTGATTTCAAGGCCCTCCTAGATGAGAGACTGGCATTCCACTTAATGTCCATGTTCCATGCTGGCATGGAATGGAGAGTTATTAATGTAGAAATATGGTATCGTAGCTACTAACAGTTGAGGGTTGCGTAGTCTAGACGGCGTTTTTAGATTTCATTATTCTCTTTAACCCGGGCAAAGCCGGGTATTTCTGCTAGTATATATATATATATATATATATATATATATATATATATATATATATATATATATATATATATATAGGTGCAGGCATGGCTGTGTGGTAAGAAGCTTGCTTCTCAACCACATAGTTCCAGGTTCAGTGCCACATAGTGGGACTGAACCAAAGTGGGCTGACCAATGCCTTGTGAGTGGATTTGGTAGATGGAAACTGAAAGAAGCCCATTGTGTGTGTGTGTGTGTGTATATATATATATATATATATATATATAACATATACATATATATATATATATATATATATATATATATATATATATATATAGCTATATATTTATGTGTGTGTGTATGTCTTTGTGTCTGTGTTTGACTCACCACTACCACATGACAACTGGTGTTGGTGTGTTTATATCCCCATAATCTAGCAGTTCAGCAAAAAGGTACCAAAATAAGTACCAGGTTTAAAAATAAAACTAAGTACTGGGGTTGATTTGGTCAAACTAAAATTCTTCAAGGCGGTGCTCCAGCAAGGCCACAGTTCAATGAGTGAAACAATAAAATAAAAGAAAAAATGTCTGTCTGTATGTGTGTATATGCACGTACATGTGTGTGAATATGCATGCGCTTGTGCATGCATGCACATTGTGTGTATAATCTAACATGTTTCATGTGTATGTGTGTGTGTGTGAGAGAGCTTCCTTATACATGCATGTATGTTAGTATCAGTGCAAGATGAAAATGTGCATGTTCACCTTGTTTTAATCATCTTTGCATTTAATCATTTCCATGTATAACAAAGCTCTCACACACACACACACACACACACACACACACACCTAAACACTGAAGTATACATATGCATGCATATTTTTGGAAACATGAGCTTAGACAGAACAATGTCTCATGCACACATATGACCATGCTCAACACACTCACGCACAAGTGTAGAGACATTTAAACATCTCCATGTATAAGAACACACACACACACACACACACACACATGCATGCGTACACATTTTGAAAAACATGTAGCTAACAGATAAATGCTTCTCACACACTTTGTAAAACACACAAACTCGTGCACTGACACACACACACACATACACCAACACCTAAGCATCCAAACATCTAATCATTTGTGTACATAAGCATGTTCAAACACCTGTATGTGTACGTGTGTGTGTGTGTGGTGTGTGTGTGTGTGAATATGGAAGTGTGTGTAAATATGGATGTATGCGTGTGAACATAGATAGGTGTGTGTGAATGTGTGTGTGCACATGTGAATATAGGTGGGTGTGTGCACGTATATGTGAATTTATGCTTGAATATGGGTGTGCATGTATGTGTGAATATGGGTGTGTGTGTGTGTGTGTGTGTGTATGCTTGAATAGGGGTGTGCATGAATGTATGTTTGAATATGGCTGTGTGTGTGTGAATATGGGTGTGGGTGGGTGTGAATATGGGTGTGTGTGTGTGTGCATGAATATAAGTATTTGTGTGAATATATGTGCGTAAATGTAGATATGTGCATGCATGCGTGTATCTGCATGTGTGAGTGCATGTGCATGCCTGCGCATGACTGAGTGTGTGTGTGTGTGTGTGTGAATGTATATAGTTGTGAGCAAATGTGGTTGTGTGTGTGCACGACCGATTGTGTCTGTGTGTGCAAGCGTGCACAAATATAGCGAAGCCAATAGATAAAGCTGATGATAAATAAACTACATCAATCAATTTACAGCATCTGGTACTGAGTTCAAGTCCCATAGGGGTTGGTTCTTCCAAACATTAAATCGCTTAATACGATAACATGTTAATCATTATATTAGGGGCCGTTCCAACAATAAAACCCAACACCTCTACCCACTGATCATATGAAAAGGAGATCCTTTAGGAGGGAAAAATATGTAGATGTGTGTATGTTAGTGTATATAATATCACATATACATGTATGTGTGTATATACTGTTATTAATAATAAAAAAAGCTAATAATATATACATATATTCTTCTATTCCTTTATACACTTCAGGCCTAAGGTTGTGACCATGTTGGAGCAATATATAAGTATATATACATATTTTTTTTTGCAACGTCATGTACCCAGATATGCATCTATATATACATGTAGATGAAGGTATGTACATACATGTACATATATACGCATATACTCATATATTATTTATATATATATATACATATATATATATATATACATACATTATATATACATATATGCACGTATGTATGCATACATACACATATGTGCATATATATATATATGTGTGTGTGTGTGTGTGTCTATATATATATATATATATATGTGTGTGTAAGGTATGTATGTGTATATGTGTGTGTGTGTGTGTGTGTGTGTATGTATACAAATGTGTATGTATTTATGTATTACATACATATATACATAGGGTTATCCATTTTTAGAATCATTAAAGCATTAGATAGACTTTCAAATCTCTTGACTCCCAGCAAAGTCAGCTTTGTTTTTCACCCTTTGTGGGATCAATGAAGTATTGGTCATGTACTGGAGTCAATCCATCTTTTTCTCTTTGTCCACCTCACCCCATCTCTTACTATAAATGACGGACTCTTCCGTCGAAGACAACATACGAGTGTTCTGCTTTTGCTGAATGACCTGCACAACTGACTTGTTTAAAATGGTCAAATGTAAGTGCTGTACATTAGTTCACTTTCTCTTTCAGATCGACATTCCATGACAGGTGCATGGTGTACCATGCATCAGGTGTAGGAGCAACGTGAGATGACGTTTATTGCTCAAGAACACAATGCACAACCCAGTCTAGGAATTGAAACAACGATCTTGAGCTTGTGAGTGCAACATCCTAACCACTAAGCCGTGAAACCTTTCTACTATAGGCACAAGGCCTGAAATTTTTTAGGGAAGGGTCTAGTTGATTACAACAACCTAGAAAAGGAGGAAAGGCAGAGTTCACCTCCACGGGATTTGAACTCAGAACATAAAGTTGGAAGAAATGCTGAGAAGCATATTTCCTGATTTGCTAACAATTCTGCTAGCTCACTGCTTTAATAATAATAATAATCCTTTCTACTATAGGCACAAGGCCTGAAATTTGGGAGAAAGGGACAGTTGATCACATTGATCCCAGTACTTAACTGGTACTTAATTTATCGACCCTGAAAGGATGAAAGACAAAGTCCACTTTGGCAGAATTTGAACTCAGAACGTAAGCACGGACAAAATACCGCTAAACATTTCACTTGATGTGCTAACGAATCTGCCAGCTCATCGCCTTAATAATAATAATAATAATAATAATAATAATAATAATAATAATAATAATAGTGGTTTCAAATTTTGTCACAAGGACAGCAATTTTAGTAGAAGGTGGGATGAGTTGATTACATTGACCCCAGTGTTCAACTGGTACTTATTTTATCGACCCCGGAAGGATGAAAGACAAAGTCGGCCTTGGCGGAATTTGAACTCAGAACATCAAGACAGACCAAATACCGTTAAGCATCTGAGAGGGGAATATGTTGAATAAAATCATTATTAACTGATCCTCCTGCATTTTCTTTTAATCAAAGCCAGGAACTTTTCAGTACCCCATCATGCTACAATCTCTGTGTGCGTTTATATATAGTGAGAGATGAGAGGCTTTGGAGAGTTTTAACTCTTCTTTCTAGCAAACAGGTGCATATGGTACTCTGATTGTTAATATATATTTTGCCTATTTGGATTATGTTTGTTGGCCACTTCATCATTATTTTTTAGAAGATAATGATGACTTATTTGAATAATATATATATATATATATATATATATATATATATATACACACACACACACACACTCACAGAGAAATATATATATATATGCATACACACGTGTGTGTGTGTGTGTGTGTGTGTGTGTGTGCATATGTATATCTACATGCATACAAATGTGAATGCGTGTACGGTACTTGCATATGTGCATATATAATGATATATTGGGGCAGCTGAGTACTATGAGCAGCAACAGACTGCACCGACCACTGTCAATGACACAGAGGAGAAAACACAGAAAGAACGATAAATGCTGGCGTTTCTATGGTGATGACTTTTTGAAAATCTGCAGCAGCAACTGGAGAGATGAAGATGTGCGTAGTTTGTCATCTACGTATACACATCCACTAAGAGTGAATAGGTGTGTTTGTGTGTGTGTAGGTGCGTGTATATAAGTATTTCTGTACATGTATATATGTTTGTACGTGTGTGTGTGTGTGTGTGTGTGTGTGTGTGTGTGTGTGTGTGTGTGTGTGTGTGTATATATATATATATATATATATATATATATATATACGCACACATATATACATAAATATACACACGCAAATGTATATATAACTATACACACACATATACATATATATACACACGCAAATGTATAACTATGCACACACATATATACATATATATAAATATACATATATAAATACACACACATATATACATAAATATACACATGCAAATGTATATATAAGTATATATACACACACACATATATATATATATATACTTATATATGTATGTGTATATATATATATATATATATATTTATATCTATACATATACACTATACACACACACACATGCATGTGTGTGTGTGTATGCGTGAGTGCACATATGACGCATTAATGTTTGCATAGATGAGGGAGTTCGTAATTTGTATATATACAGCAAACTTGTATTCCCTGAGTGCAAATATAGATAGAAACATGGCTGTGCTGTCAAGAAGTTCCTTCTCCAATCCCATGGGTCCAGGTTCAATCCCACTGAGTGGAAACTGCAGCCAGTGTCTTCTATTAGAAACTTTGGTAAGGCAAAGCATTGTTAAGAATATTTCATTGTCAGTATTATCATCTAATATCGTTTTTTTAGCCCTGGACAGGGTTGGATGATAGTTCAACATGAACAGATGAGCCAGGAAGCTGTGCCGAGTACCAGTGTATGCTTTGGCATGGTTTCTATGGCAGTATTCCCTTCCTAATGCCAACCACTTCAAAGAGTATATGAATGTATTAGATTTGGTAGACAGAAACTGAAAGAAGTGTGTGTGTGTGTCTGTGTCTGTGTATAGGCACAGGAGTGGCTGTGTGGTAAGTAGCTTGCTTACCAACCACATGGTGGCGGGTTCAGTCCCACTGCATGGCACCTTGGGCAAGTGTCTTCTACTATAGCCTCGGGCTAAACAAAGCCTTGTGAGTAGATTTGATAGGCGGAAACAGAAAGAAGCCAAGGCAAACAAACAGATAGTAACACGCACACATTTAGTGTGTGTGTATATATATATATATATATAGAGGGTGCAGTGAATAAACTGTCATCTAAATTACACAAAAATGAAAATAACGCAGACATCTCATTTTAACAGATATATTTACCAAATTGGAGCTTCCAGCGTGAATGCCAAGCAGTACAGCATGTCATTTCCAAATTTCTGGAAGAGTGAATTGCATCATGATGCTGTTTTTCTCACAGACGGTGCCCACCTGACCCTACTATACTGTGTAGTCAACAAAATCAAAAACAAACAATGTGTATGCACAAAATTAAAAATATAAAATGGTGACAATTTACCCATTGCACCTTGTATGTACATGTATGTGTGTATGTATGTATGTATATATGTATATATATATATATATATATATATATGTGTGTGTGTGTGTGTGTGTGTTCATAGAAAAACATGTAATCGTTACCAATATAGCAAGAGATTTCACCGCAAAAACGTCTAAAGCAGACTCTTTATATATATATATATATATATATATATATATATGATGATGATGATGATGATATATAAGGTGAGCTGGCAGAATTGTAGGCACACTGGGCAAAATGCTTATCAGTACTTCATCGGTCATTATGTTTTGAGTTCAGATTCCACTGAGGTTGACTTTGCCTTTTGTCCATTCAAGGTTGATAAAATAAGTGCCAGTTGAGTACAGTGAGAATGATGTAATTGACCTACCCACTTGTCCAAAACTTGCTGGCCTTGTGTGAAAATTTGAAAGTAATATATATATATATATATATATGAATATTTGGCAAGGTTTCTTTCAGTTTCCATCTACCAAATCCACTCTCAAGGCTTTGGCCAATCTTGGAATACAGTAGAAGAGAGTTGCCCAGGGTTTCACCCAGTGGGACTGAACTCAGAGGCAAATGGTGGGGAAGCAAACTTCTTTCCACACACCTGCACACACACACAGAGTCAAATCACATGGTATAGACAGGGTGTCTCAGAGTTAACTATTTCAATGAAATCAGTCAAATGTTTTTTAAAAACTGACAGAATTTTGTTTATTATTTAATTATGACACCAAAACAAATAGATTTATAAATCTTACACGAAAACTTTATTGAAATTTTTCAACATGTCCTCCGTCTATATCCCTGCAAAATTTAAAATCTATCCTTAACACATTTTGAAGCATTTCAGGAGTTATCTCCTGTATTGCTAATTGAATCCGTTCTTTAAGTTCAACTAAACTATTGCTCCATCCTGGGGACAGATGTAGAGAAAATCATTGCAGCTAAATTGAAAAAAAAAAAAGAAAGCTGTCATGTACAGCTAAGTGGGATCCAACATGAATGAAAAGAAAATTATTGAAAAAATTATAAACAAAATTAAAAATCGAAACACTTCTAATACATATTAAACACGAAAAACATAAATAAGAGTGAGTTTCTAAAAAATTGCCTGCTTCCACTGAAATAGTTACTTCTGGAATACTTTATATACACCGTAAATCCTCGAGTATAATCCGCACTTTTCCCCCAAAATTTAAAGCTCAAAATTTCTAGTGCGTACTATATACGAGGTTAAAAATGAAAAATATTTTCTAAGCAAAATTTTCTAAGTGATAAATATGTAAAGGCAATTTACTTCATATTTTCTTTTCACTTACGTTATTACTGTTATTTCTTTATTTTCTGCAAACAAAATGCACAAAAAAGCTACACGTTTGCATTATGTTATATATACAATAATAGTAAAGGACGTTACCGTATATATGTTTACAAACCAAGGATGTTATATAGATGTCCTTGACTCAATTTAGAGAAGGGGTGCGTATTATACACAAGGTTTGGGTTTTTCAGAGGTACAGCCCCCTAAAGATCCCCTGCGTATTATACTCAAGGGTGGACTATACTCGAGGATTTACGGTATATATAATAATGGTGGTGATTCTGTGTGAGAAATACATTAAGTGTACAAGTGACTGTAGAAAACTCCAACACTTTTCCACACCAATACAATGACTTGATAGTTCTACAGATAAAACTGTAATACAACTCCAGAAGATGAATTGGTGCAAGGTTCTTACCTTATCCGCTTTGTTGGTCTCCTTCTTTACCTGGCTGTTGACGCAAAGTTGGTCTCTAGACCCCAATATCGAAACATTGACACTGGAAATAGCAAAGAGATATATACACACACCTTAATTATCTTTGTATGAAGAACACTGGAGTCTGTTGAGATTTTTGATAAAGAAAAATTTTGTGCTAAGAAGCTTGTTTCCCCAAACACATGGTTCTGGGTTCAGTCCCACTGCATGGCATCTTGGGCAAGTGTCTTCTACTATAGCTTCAGGCCGATCAAAGCCTTGTGAGTGGATTTGGTAGATAGAAACTGAAAGAAGCCCGTTGTATGTGTGTATATATATATATATATATATATATATATATATATATATATATATATATATATATATATACAAAGTTTCAAATTTATACATTTAAAAAAGAGATTTAACACCGAAGTTTATATATCCATGTAGAGTTTACTTTGAAAAATTATATATATATATATATTATGTGTGTGTGTGTGTGTGTGTGTGTCTGTGTGTGTGTGTGTATATATATCCAAAATTTTAAATATATGAAATTAAGTATACAAGATAGTACCAGTGTTGCTAGAAATAAGAGTCGAAAAATACTCAAATAACACAATAACACTGAAAATTTAACAAGCCAATGAAATTGAGGATCGAATAAAAAGCCAACCTAAAATTGCGGTGGCAAGACGCAAATGAATTTGTAGATATACCCATGTCACATGATTTTGAACTCTGAGTCTTAGTTCTCTTCAGTAGGTCTTGCTGCCTGGGGTTAAACTAATATATATATACACACACACACATATACATATACATATATTACATATAACCATTGCAGCAGTCCAACCCATACCAGCATGGAAAACAAACATTAAAGAATAATGATACATACATACATACACACACGTGACTGATCAATAAGTATCTGGACAGTTGCCATAGTAACAAAGCTAAAGCACGCAGAGTGAAGCTGCTAGGCAAAGATTGACTTTGAACTCTGCTGTGTATGTGCACTAAGTTTTAACATTCTAGCTCACTTTTGCTGTTTGCAGCAGTGCTTGGAAGGGAAGTGTGTAGCGTGTGATTGTCACATTGACCATGACAGAGAGAGTTGAGCAGAGAATCTGCATCAAATTTTGCCAAAGGCTTGGCGATACTTGCTCAGAGGCTTACGCAAAGTTGCAGAAAGTGTATGGAGAGGAGTGTATGAACTGCACACATGTGTACGAGTGGTTCAGACATTTCCAAGATGGCTGAAAAATGTTGATAGTGATGAACATTCTGGAAGACACACAAGAGGCAGAACTGAAAAAAACATTACAAATGTGCATGCAACAGGGAGGGATAATTGTCAAATCACTAGTCATGAGTTATCAGGGGATGTGCAGATTAGCTACAGTTCAGTTCAGTCCATTATCACTGAAGATTTGGGTATGAGACGCATGTCTGCCAAGTTTGTGCCAAAACTGCTTTCAGCAGACCAAAAACGACACTTGGGTTTTAATTGTACAGGATCTCCTTGATTGTGTTGAGTATGATGAAAACGTTTTGTAAATGGTCATAACAGGTGATGAATTGTGGGTCTATGGCTATGACCCCGAAACAAAGGCTCAGTCTTCGCAGTGGAAGACCCCCAACCTCTCCAAGACCGAAGAAAGCATGAATGAATCAAAGCAATATGAAGACACTGTTGACCATTTTTTTTACTATAAAGGGATTGTTTATCATGAGTATGCTCCACCTGGTTGGACAGTAAACAAGGAGTACTACCATTACTTTTTGCGGGATGCTATTCCTCGGAAAAGGCCACAATTGCATGCATCCGGTGAGTGGCAATCGCACCATGACAACACACTTGTCCATTCAGTGCAGCAGTTTTTGATTAGGCACAGCATTCCGCAGGTCCAACAACCACCATATTCCCCAGATCTCGCCACATGTGACTTTTCCCTCTTTCCAAAAATCTAACCCCGTTTGAAAGGAAGAATACAATGAGGCAGCTGCTGGTTATCCCAGAAAATGAGTTCCAGGAATGCTTCTAACAATGAAAACAATGCTGGATTAAGTGTGTGGCTTCCGAAGGGGCCTACTTTGAAGGAGATTGAATGTCAAATTGGCATGTGTTGTAGTTTTGTTTTTATAGCACCAGTTCAGATACTCATTGATCAGACCTCATGGTGGTGGTTGTCTACTCCTTACACAGAGTTTGACCACCTCCTGCACCTACACCTTAGCCCTTTCATGGCGTCTGATGTGGCTTTTTAAACCAGACAATGTTCTAAAAAAACACCCACACAGATTGCACCTCTGATTTGAACTACCAATACCTGCAGGTAAGTTCTGCTCATTGTGGATCTTAACATGTCTTTTAAGACCCCCATTGGATTTGCAAACCTTCTGGCATACACCACATTCAAACGTGTGCACAGACATATAGTCAGAATAGCTGTTTGAAGTTTGTTTTCCATGGGTTCGCAGGTGAGATTTGAGGCCAGCCAAGGACAGACATGGTCTGTCACAGACTGTGCACACAAAAAGACCTCATACACATATACATACATACATATACACATATTCATACATATATATCTCTTTTACTCTCTCTCTCTCTTTTTTACTCTTTTACTTGTTTCAGTCATTTGACTGTGGCCATGCTAGAGCACCACCTTTAGCCGAGCAAATCGACTCCAGGACATTCTTTGTAAGCCTAGTACTTATTCTATCAGTCTTTTGCCGACCTGCTAAGCTACGGGGACGTAAACACACCAGCATCGGTTGTCAAGCGATGTTGGGGGGACAAACACAGACACACAAACATATACACACACATACATACATATATATATATATATATATATATATATATATATATATATATATATATATATATATATACACACGACGGGCTTCTTTCAGTTTCTGTCTACCAAATCTACTCACAAGGCTTTGGTCGGCCTGAGGCTATAGTAGAAGACACTTACCCAAGGTACCACGCAGTGGGACTGAACCCGGAACTGTGTGGTTTGTAAGCAAGCTACTTACCACACAGCCACTCCTACAAATAAATTCCATCCAAGGATTATTATTACTATACCTACATATAGATATACATATATTCATATATAAACTACTTTTGCCATTTTCACTACCTCACAAAAAAATACCAACTTCAACACTACCACCACCACCACCACCACTACCTCAACAACAACACATGACAGTAACAACTGTAAAAATATTGCCAAATTCCATAAATTTTCTTGAAAGAATCCAAAACTTCACTTTCCCTTCCATCACAACATCCTCACCCCCAGAACTTCAACAGCCATACCATCACACCACCACAACTGCTACGATAAGCATACCACTACCATGACTACCACACCATCACTACTACTACCACTACAATAACTATAGTATTATCACCACCACAACTATTATAATAACCATACCACTACAATGACACCACACAACTACCACCACTACCACTATCACAACCACCACTACTACCACTGCCACCACCTCACGCACTAACAAAACCATCCAAGCATTCTTAATGAATTCTTTGGTATTTCAATGCTTTAATCTTTCCAGAGAATCATCTTTATCTCAAGGGTGTGGTGGTGGTAGTTGTAGTGATGTTAGCACTGATGGTGTTATATAATGGTGGTGGTGGTGGTAGTGGTATTGCTGGTGACATACGATGTTGGCAATGATGTTAGTAATGGTGGTGGTGGTGATGGTGTTGGTGGTGGTGGTGATGGTGGTGGTGATGGTGGTGGTGATGGTGGTGGTGATGGTGGTGGTGGTGGTGGTGGTGGTGATGGTGATGGTGATGGTGGTGGTGATGGTGGTGTTGTTGTTGTTGGTGGTGGTGGTGTTGGCGGTGGTGTGGGTGATGGTGTTGGTGGCAGTGTTGATGACGGTGGTGTTGGTGGTAGTTATGGTGTTTGTGTTGGCGGCAGCTTTGGTAGTGATGGTGTTGGTGGTGGCATCGAAATGTTGGCAACATTCATGTTGCTGGTGATATGCGATGGTTGTGATGGCAGTGCTGTCGATAGCGATGATAGTGACGACACTGATGTAGATTCCTAAAACTACATTTCTATGCACAATTGAGAAAATAAACAACAACACACACACACACACACACACACCCTACACCCAGTATTTGTAGACATAATTGGTAAGTTGATAATGCCGATTGCCATGAAAGATTAGTAAGACACACGCACACACAGAGAAGCAACAATTGTTAAAGTACAAAGTACCATTATATATTAGTAATAATGATTTTTCTCACACTGGCACACAGCCAGATATGTGGTGAGAGAAGGAAGGTCAAGGTGATAATGAAACTGATTCTGGTACTTAGAGGAGTGGAGGAGGGTAGGCAGGGCTGTGTGGTTAAGAATACCACTTTGTGACCATGTGGTGAAGGGTTCTGTCCTGCAAAGTGGCACCATGGGCTCGGTGGCATGTGTCTTCTTTTATTCTCTAACCTCAGGCCAATGCCTTGCGAGTGAAACGAAAAGACAGAATTTTCATGGAAACCAGCAGCAACATTATCATTGTCATCGTCATCACCATCGTCATTATCATCATCACTGCCATCATCATCTTCACTGTTGTTGTCATCAATACCATCTCAACATCCATTTCTCCATGCTTGCATGGGACAGATGAAGTTTATTTGAGGCAAATTTTTCTATGACTGGAAGCCCATCCTGTCACCAACCCTCACCTGTTTCCAAACAAGGTAATATTTCCCCATAGCAAGACATATTCTTGCTCAGTATCAGAAAGAGACCACTCGTATGACAGGGACAATCATTTTACAGCTATTACATAATGTCAATACAAGGAGACACCAAACCATACAAAAGACACACACACGACATGCTTCTTTCAGTTTCCATGAACCAAATCCACTCACAAGGCTTTGGCTGGCTCAGGGCTATGGTAGGAGACACTTACCAGGAGTGACTGTGTGGTAAGTAGCTTGCTTACCAACCACATGGTTCCAGGTTCAGTCCCACTGCGTGGCACCTTGGGCAAGTGTCTTCTACTGTAGCTTCGGGCCGACCAACGCCTTGTGAGTGGATTTGGTAGACGGAAACTGAAAGAAGCCCGTCGTATATATGTATATATATATATATATATATATGTATGTGTGTGTATATGTTTGTGTGTCTGTGTTTGTCCCCCCCAACATCACTTGACAACTGATGGTGGTGTGTTTACATCCCTGTAACTTAGCAGTTCGGCAAAAGAGACCGATAGAATAAGTACTAGGCTTACAAAGAATAAGTCCTGGGGTCAATTTGCTCGACTAAAGGCAGTGCTCCAGCATGGCTGCAGTCAAAGGACTGAAACAAGTAAAAGAGTAAAAGAGAGAGTAAAGCGTGGGATTGAACCCAGAACCATGTGGTTGGGAAGCAAACTTCTTAACTCACATGCGTACACATGCTGGAATCTCCTGTCGAAGATGACATATGAGTATTCAGTTTTTGCTGAATGACCTGCACAAATTATTTGTTCATAGTGATCAAACTTTTGAGCTAATCATTAGCTTACTCCCTCCATCAAATTGACATTACCTGAACAGGTGCACTGCATAACACATGCTAGATGTCAAAGTGATCACAGAGCAACATGAAATGAAGTGTTTTGCTTAAGAGCACAACGCATTATCCAGCCTAGGAATTGAAACCATGATCTCACAATTATGAACACAACACCCTAACCACTTGGCCATGCACCCTCACATACATATACATAACTACATATATGTATGATTGTATGTATGTGCAAAATGGCACCCGTGAAATCGTAGTTGTTGCTGTTGTCAGTGTCATGCTGGTGGCACGTAAAAAGCACCTGTTACAGTCTTGAAGTGGTTGGCGTTAGGAAGGGCGTTCAGCTGTAGAAACCTTGCCAGATCAGATTGGAACCTGGTGCAACTCTCCAGCCTACCAGTTCCAGTCAAACCATCTAAGCCAAGCTAGCATGGAAAGTAGACACTAAATAATAATGATGATGATGATATCATCATCATCATCATCGTTTAACGTCCGCTTTCCATGCTAGCATGAGTTGGACGATTTGACTGAGGACTGGTGAAACCAGATGGCTACACCAGGCTCCAATCTGAATTTGGCAGAGTTTCTACAGCTGGATGCCCTTCCTAATGCCAACCACTCAGAGAGTGTAGTGGGTGCTTTTATGTGCCACCGGCACGAATGCCAGTCAGGAGGTACTGGCAACGGGCATGCTCAAAATGGTGTATTTTACGTGCCACCTGCACAGGAGCCAGTCCAGCGGTACTGGCAACGATCTCGCTCGAATGTTGGTAACGGTCACGCTCGAATGTTGGTAACGGTCACGCTCGAATGTTGGTAACGGTCACGCTCGAATGTTGGTAACGGTCACGCTCGAATGTTGGTAACGGTCACGCTCAAATGGTGCTATTTACGTGCCACCGGCACGAAAGCCAGGCAACTGGTGCTCTAGCAACGATCACACTCGGACAGTGCTCTTAATGAGTTACTGGTACTGGTGCCATCTCAATTTCGCTTTCACTTGCCCCAACAGGTCTTCGCAAGCCGAGTTTAGTTTTCAATGAAGACGTTGGCATGGGTGCCAGTCTACAAATTTAGTTCGATTTCGATTTCACTTGCTTCAACAGGTTTTCGCAAGCGGAGTTTAGTATCCAAAGAAGGAATGTTACGCATAAGTGGGCTGGTTAGATTCCTGGGAATAAATAAACCTTATTTGGAAAATTTAAAGGGTTAGCAACAAGAAGAGTATCAGGTCCCACAGAACACTGCCTCTATATTCAGAAGCAGTGGCATCACCACAACCACTGCTGCTACTACTACAACAACTTTTTTGTCCTAGACTTTATCTCACTTCAATGTAATGTCTACACATTCATACACATAGATGCAACCAACACGTTCCTCTGATTGAAACGTCATACTACCATTTAGTATTCAAGACCTACCCATCATCAACCAGGGCCCTAGGTCTCTAAGGCCCTGTTCCATATCTTGTTAGGTGAAAAATCTCGTGATAGGATGGATGGTATGGGAGGGTAGAGGATCAGAAATCAGGACACAAAAGGCTGGCCCAGACAATAATTATGTCTCTTAAGGCCATCCATACTTATTACTAACGAGATGACACTCATTACTAGAACTCTGACAGCTAATATTGATTGACCCTTTAACATTCAGATTACTCCATCAAATGTAATGCTTATTTATTCATATAGTTTTCAATTAATCATGCATTATCTCATAGCTTCAAAATTCTTGATGATGTGATTGTTTATTTTTAGAATGACTTTGTAAGGTAGGTCAAAGAGGCTGGATCTGGTCAGCTTGAATACAAAATAAATAGAATATTTGTGCCAGATATGGCCAGATTAAATGCTAAATGACCAAGGAGGTGTTGCAGTATATTAGCAGCGAATAGAATCTTTCCCTATAACAAGACCAAAAAACTTGCAGAGATAAGGAGATCCTTCTACAGTTGTCAAGAAAACTTCTTTAATCCTTTAGCATTCAGACTACTCTCTCAAATGTAATGTTTATTTATTCAATGAAAAAATTCGGTGAAATCTGTGAAGGTAGAGTCAGGAGATCAAGTGGTAATCTGGGTGGAATGCTGGTATATGGATGAGGAGAAGTGCTGAAAGTTCGAGAAGAGGTTCAGATATGCAAGTCCAAAGAGTAGGCAGTTCAGTCAGGATCAAACTATTTATTTGTTCACATTGTTTTAAATTAACAAGATCTTGATGTTGTGATAGTTTATTTTTCAGAATGACTTTGTAGGGTAGGTGTGAGAGGCTGGATCTGACCAGTGTTAACATAAAACAGCTAGAATATTTGAGCTGGATATGGCCAGTTAAAATGCTAAAGGGTTGTAGAGACATCATCATCATCGTTTAACGTCTGCTTTCCATGCTAGCATGAGTTGGATGATTTGACTGAGGACTGGTGAACCAGATGACTACACCAGGCTCCAATCTGATTTCTCATGGTTTCTACAGCTGGATGCCCTTCCTAACGCCAACCACTCCGAGAGTGTAGTGGGTGCCTTTATGTGCCATGGGCACCAAGGCCAGTCAGGAGGTACAGGCAACGGCCACGCTCAAAATGGTGTATTTTACGTGCCACCTGCACAGGAGCCAGTCCAGCGGCACTGGCAAAGACTTCACTCGAATGACTTTTCACATGCCAGGGAGGCAACGCTGGTAACGATTATGGTCCAATGGTGCTATTTACATGCCACCGGCATGGAAGCCAGACAGCTGGTGCTCCGGCAACGATCACGCTCGGACGGTGCTCTTAGTGCTCCACTGGTACAGGTGCACTCTCGGATTCAGCCTCTCACATGACGTTGCAATATATTAGTCATAAAGAATTTTTCTCTATAACAAGGAAACCAAAAGACTTGTAGAAATAAGAAAATCCATCCACAGTCATCAAGAAAGCTTCTTTAACCCTTTAGCACTCGGATTACTCTGTCAAATGAAATTTCTTATTTATTCAAAATGTTCAGAATTAATCATGCATAATCTTGTAGCTTTGAGATTTTGATGATGTGACTGTTTATTTTTAAAACATTATAGGGTAGGTGTGAGAGGCCAGATCTGGCCTGTTTGAACATAAAATAGATAGAATATTTGGGTCAGGTGTGGGCTGTGTTTAAATTCTAAAGAGTGAATAATACTGATTGGTAAGACAAATTGCTAAACAATCTTGTTTGATTAAGCAATAATGGTGACTGTTAAAACTAACTGCTGTACTAATAATCCCAACTGATGACTAATCACTGAAGTAATAATCCTGATTGATTAAGCAATAACATCACTACGACTAATTACTGATATAATAATCCTAATTGATTAATAACAGTGGTTTCGAATTTTGGCACAAGGCCAACAGTTTTGGGGAAGGGTAAGTTGATTACATTGACCCCTGAGTTCAACTGGTATTTATTTCACTGACCCCAAAAGGATGAAAGGTAAAGTTGACCCCAGCAGAATTTGAACTCAGAACATAAAGACAGACGAAATGCCACTAAGCATTTTGGCCAGCATTATTCTGCCAGCTCACTGCCTTAAACTGATTAATAGTGGCCGTTGCCAGTACCGCCTGACTGGCTCCTGTAGGATTTTCGAGCGAGATCGTTGCCAGTGCCCCTGGACTGGCTTGTGCGGGTGGCACATAAAAGACACCATTTCGAGCGTGGCCGTTTTCGTGCGGGTGACACGTAAAAGCACCCACTACACTCTCTGAGTGGTTGGCGTTAGGAAGGGCATCCAGCTGTAGAAACTCTGCCAAATCAGACTGGAGCCTGGTGTTGCCATCCGGTTTCACCAGTCCTCAGTCAAATCGTCCAACCCATGCTAGCATGGAAAGCGGACGTTAAACGATGATGATGATGATGATGATGATGATTGTTAAGACTACTAATCAATGAAGTAATAATCTTGATTGATTACACGATACTACTGATTGCTAAGACTAATTAAAGAAGTAATAATATTAATTCTTAAGACAGATTGTTGAAACAACACCATTTATTGCTGTAGTAGGTATCCATTGAAGGCACATGACTCAGTGGTTAGAGCGTCGAGCTTACGATCGTGAGGTTGTGAGTTCGAATCTCGGACCGGGCTGCATGTTGTGTTCTTGAGCAAGACACTTTATTTCACGTTGCTCCAGTTCACTCAGCTGTAGAAATGAGTTGCGACGTCACAGGTGCCAAGCTGTATCGGCCCCTTTGCCTTTCCCTTGGATAACACTGGTGGCGTGGTGAGGGGAGACCGGTATGCATGGGTGACTGCTGGTCTTCCATAAACAACCTGGCCCAGACTTGTGCCTTGGAGGGTAACTTTCTAGGTGCAATCCCATGGTCAGTCATGACTGAAGGGGGTCTCAGCAGGCATCCGTTGGTCCCAATAGACAATGGATCTGCATCCAAAGAAATTGTGTCAGCTGCTGATGATGGTGCAGCACCTGTTGTGACAGTAGAGGCTCACACAGGAGTGGTAGTCACGCATATAGTGACTGCATTTGAAGGAGCTCTGTACCGGTGCTACTGGTTTTTACTTTCAATGGGTATACTGGGCTTCAGATATTTGTACCCCAGTGTCACTTTGATGGCATGTATTGCTCTCTCACTCAGTAATAATAATAATAATAATAATAATAATATTTTCTACTATAGGCACAAGGCCAGAAATTTGGGGGAGAAGGGGTAAATCAATTACATCGACTCCAGTACTTGACAGGTACTTAATTCATCGACCCCCACCCCCACCCAAGCATGAAAGACAAAGTCGACCTCGGCAGAATTTGAACTCAGAATGTAAAGATGGATGATATTCTACTAAGCATTTTGTCCAGTGTGTTAATGATTCTGCCAGATTGCCACCTTAAATAATAATAATAATTTTTTCTAATTTTGGCATAAGTCTAGCATTTTTTTTTTTTAAGGAACTGGAGTATCCCCTGTATTTGACTGATACTTATTTTGTCGAGCCCAAAAGATGAAAGGTGAAGTTGACCTCAAAGGAATTTGAACTCAGAAGATAAAGCCGAAAAAAATGCTGCTAAGCATTATGTCTTACATGCCAATGGTTCTGCAAGTTTACCATCTTAAGGTTTCAAATTTCGGCACAAGGCCAGCAACTTTTTAGGGGAAGGGTAAAGTTGATTACAGTAACCCCAGTGCTTAGCAGGTAATTATCTTATCAACCCTAAAAGATGAAAGCCAAAGTCAACATCATCATCGTTTAACGTCCGCTTTCCATGCTAGCATGAGTTGGACGATTTGACTGAGGACTGGTGAACCAGATGGCTACACCAGGCTCCAATCTGATTTGGCAGAGTTTCTACAGCTGGATGCCCTTCCTAATGCCAACCACTCCGAGAGTGTAGTGAGTGCTTTTACGTGCCACTGGCATGAAGGCCAGTCAGGCGGTACTGGCAATGGCCACGCTCAAAATGGTGTATTTTACCTGCCACTTGCACAGGAGCCAGTCCAGCGGTACTGGCAACAAACTCGCTCGAATGCCTTTTCATGTGCCAGGAAGGCGATGTTGGTAACGATCACGCTCAAATGGTGCTATTTACATGCCACTGGCACAGAAGCCAGACAGCTGGTGCTCTGGCAACGATCACGCTCGGATGGTGCTCTTAGTGATCTACTGGTACAGGTGCCATCACAATTTCGCATTCTTGGCAGAATTTGAACTCGGAATGTGAAGATGGAAGACATGCTACAAAGCATTTTGTCTGACATGATAATGATTCTGCCAGCTTGCCACTTTGACAACAATGATGATGATGATGATGATTATAATCCTTTCTACTACAAGCACAAAATTCGAAAATTGCAGAGGAGGAGGCAGGGGTGCAGTTGATGTAATCATCGACTGCAGTGTTTAACTGCTACTTATTTTAATGACCCCAAAAGGATGAAAAGCAAAGGTGAACTCAGCAGAATTTGAACTCACAAAGTAAAACCAGAAGAAATGCTGCAAACCACTCTGTCCAGTGTGCTAACGATTCTGCCATCTCATTGCCTTTTTGATGATAATAATAACTGTAATTAATGATATGAATCTTCTAAAACCAACCTGAACTGTCGAAACACTTATCCACATTACTAATACACACACATACACATACATGTAAATAAGCATATAGGCATGGCTGTGTGGTAAGAAGCTTCCTTCCTTTTGGATTGTCTATTGGCCCGTCGAAGATACGACTCGGTCCTTATAGACAATCCATATTGGCCTCCGCAGGTGTATGCAGAGGTCATCAGTGAAAATGAAAAACGGATAGTGGAAGAAAGCTGTGACAAGGACAAGTTTGCCTCCACTGATCCGGGCCAGCCAGTGCAGGTTTTCCTGCAGGCAGCAGGATACTTGCTTGGTGGCCCGGATGAAGAAGATTAATTGAACATGTATTTTTATTGATTGTATTTATTGAACTTATTGAACAAAGTTTTCGAGGGGTTATCGGTCGGCGGGCGCCGGTGCCCTTCCCATTGATATTTCATCATTTATGTTATTACCTTCATTCCATTAATGTCTGTGTCCAGCCCGCAGCTACTTTATGTCCGTCTGTCCTTGTTTGTCCCCTCTTTGTAAGGCCTTAACCCTTTAGTGTTCAGATTACTCTGTTAAATGTAATACTTTTTCACTCAAATTGCTTTGAATTAATAATACATTATCTTATAGCTTTGAGGTTTCAATGATGTGATTGTTTATTTTTAGAATGACAATGTGGGTCAGGTGTGAGAGGCTAGATATTGCCAATTTGAATATAAAACATGTAGAATACCTGGGCCAGTAATGGCCGGTTTAAACACTAAAGGGTTAATGGCCAATAAAAATGAAATAAAGAAGCTTCCTTCCTAACCACATAATTCTGGGTTCAGTTCCACTGCGTGGCATCTTGGGCAAGTGTCTTCTACTATAGCCTCAGGCTGACCAAAGTCTTGTCAGTGGATTCGGTAGACAAAAATGGAAAGAAGTCCATCATATGTGTCTGTGTCTTTGTGATCTTCACCACTGCTTGACAAGCAGTGTTGGTGTGTTTACATCCTCATAACTTAACAGTCCAACAAAAGAGACTGATAGAATAAGTACCACACTTTCAAAAAATTAGTACTGAGGCCGATACATTCGGCTAATAATTCTTTAAAGTGGTGCTCCAGCATGACCGCTGTCAAATGACTGGAATAGGTAAAAGATAAAAAAGATGTATCTGTCTGTATATGTGTGTGTGTGTGTGTGTGTGTGTGTGTGCGTGCGTAAGTATAACGTGCACCAGTGCTTTGCCAGCATCCTTACACATGCAACAACAAAAGCAACAGCTATGCAGCAACAACAGCATTGCGCAGCTGGTCATGTGTCAATTGCGTAAACAACAGATGCAACTGTTTAACTGGCTCAACAAGAACAACAACTGAACTAAATGCACCTGACTTGCGGTTGTTACATGACTAAGTGGTGTTCTACAGTCGAACAGTTGCAGGTGCTCAGTAAAGCTAGGAGCGGGGGGTAGTAGTGGTGGGAGGACAGCTGCCAGTCTAAATACCCTCCCCCACCACCACCACCTCAGGTTGGGCTGTACCCTTAAATTTATTCAAGAGTGACCCCCTGCATTTTCTTCTCTTTTTTTTTAGCTGACAGGAAAAAAAGGTGAGGAGGGAAATGGAGCTTGTTTAATGTAAGCAGCCCATCACTAATGACCTAGTCTAGGTCATTGCCATGGAGACAATATGGTGGAGAAGGATACAGGAAGACCCAGTCTCTCTTTCTCATTCACACACGCGCGCGCGCATGCGTGTGCACAACTTCAATGGTTTCATGCTTTCTCTCTAAAGGCATGTAGTCCAGCGGTTAGAGTGCTGCACTCATGATCATAAGACCACGATTTCAATTCCTGAACTGGGCAGAGTGTTGTGTTCTTAAGCAAAAGCACTTCATGTCATCTTGTTCCTCTCCCACTCAGCTGTTAAAGAATTCCAATAATATCTGGAAAGTTAACCCTGCAAGGGATCAGCATCCTGTTTGGGGTCAGGGAGCATATAATAATACCAGTCACTTAAATGCTATGGAAACTGAATTAAGCCCCAGCTTTATGAATCCTGGGTCCCATAACAGATCTAAACTCCAAAGCCTAACTGCTGATGATTGGTGGAGAACAACAAAACACCAAAAACCCTATTGATGCTAAAACAACAGCTAAATCTTTCTCAATTCATCTCTCGTTTGTTTTAAATAAAGACCGATACATTGAACGACGGAGTGACTCATATAACTTGTTGCTGCACTAATATTTGTCAGTATTAATGATTCATCATCATCATCATCACCACTGCCATCATCAAGATAGAGGAAGCCTCATTGTAACCACCTGACCTGCTAGAAATAGCAGCAAAAGCTACCTCAAACCGCATGGTAATCTCCTATACGAGAATAAGGCCCATTAGGTCAGTGGATCTTTTATCTTTTTTACTCGTTTCAGTCATTTGACTGTGGCCATGCAGGGGCATTGTCCTAAAGTTGTTTTAGTCCAACAAATCAAGCCCAGGATTTATTGTTTTGTAAAACCAGGTACTTATCCTATTGGTCTCTTTGGTTGAACCGCTAAGTTACGGAAATGTAAACACACCATCACTGGTTGTCAAGCAGTGGTGGGAGACAAATACAGGCCCAAAGACACACACAGATATATACATTCATACATATATATACATATATATATATATATATATATATATGACAAACTTCTTTCAGTTTCCGTCTACCAAATCCTCTCACAAGGCTTTGGTTGGCCCAAGAATATAGTAGAAGACACTTGCCCAAGGTGCCACACAGTGGGACTGAAACCAGAACAATGTGGTTGGGAAGCAAGTGTCTAACCACACAGCCACACCATGTATTCCCTCTTCCCCTTATCTGTTTCATCTCCTAATTAAATTACATAATTAACTGAATAGTTATCTTATGTTAATTAAGTAATTATATATTTTACAGATCAGCCTTTCAAGGTTTTGAACACACTTCGCAGATTTCTTCACTGTTAGCTTTGTGGAAACCCCAAGGTTCTGTAGACAGACACTAGGGGTCGGTGGAACCCCAGAGGTATATGGGCCCCCAGAATAAGAACTACTACATTAGATGTCTGCGACTGTCCCCCACCACCACTTGACAACTGGTGTTACATGTGTGTGTGTGTGTTACTGTTTTCTTACCCAAATATTATATAATAGCTGTAAACAAGTGTCACCATCATACAGTGTCCATCATATCCAATCTTCCATGAAAACATGTCTGTTCATAAGGCTCCTGTGCAGGTGGCACGTAAAAAACACCATTTTGAGCGTGGCCGTTGCCAGAACCGCCTGACTGGCCCTCGTGCAGGTGGCATGTAAAAACACCCACTACACTCTCGGAGTGGTTGGCATTAGGAAGGGCATCCAGCTGTAGAAACTGCCAGATCAGATTGGAGCCTGGTGCAGCCATCTGGTTTGCTAGTCCTCAGTCAAATTGTCCAACTGATGCTAGCATGGAAGACGGACGTTAAACGATGATGATGATGATGATGATATATATATATATATATATATATATATATATCTATATATATATATATATATATATATATATATATATATATATATATAAGACAAGGTAGAAAATGCTAAAATAATTTTATCATGAAGAACATTTTAGTACCAGTTTCAGTCTTTGCGACTTTTTCAACTGAGAGTAAAGCATGAAAAACAATTAAATTGTGGAAAAATTTAATGAAATGTTTTTTAAAATATATTTCCATAGTTTTCAAATGCAAGGGACATTTTCCTTTTTTCTGTCTGTCTCTGTCTTTCTTTTTTACTTTTGTGAGTTCTAGCACCAGTTAGTAGTAGTTTGATAGAAATACTTGTCTTTGATTTATATAAACACACATACATATACACATATATATAAACACACAAATATATATAAGAGGAATAAGAGGGATTAAAAATCCACGCAACTATCAATAAAGCACAGTTTTAAATGAATTTGGTAAACTATATCCAACAATCAAATACTGATAAATGCAGGTAGAGAACACATCCAAGGTAATTCCTCATGTATTTTTGGAAATATTAACTTCAATGATATTTTCTATATCTAATATATGTTAATACAATTAAAACAATTGTCGGCTTTATAAGGGGAATTCTACAATAAAGATGTAATTTATTTTCTGTATGTGTTTTTGTTGCAAACAGGAAAAATAGAACTGAAAATATGAGTATATGTATATTTTTATTAATATTTAGCAGAAGTAACAGAGTGACTCAAGGTCCAAAAGTCTCATGTGTTGGTGCTCATCAAACTACTTACTCTCAGACCTTGCATAACTCTGTTACTTCTGCTACATCATCATCATCATCATCGTTTAACGTCCGCCTTCCATGCTAGCATGGGTTGGACGATTTGACTGAGGACTGGTGAAACCGGATGGCAACACCAGGCTCCAATCTAATTATATATATAATTCTATCTATCTATACACACATATACATATCTACACATGTATATATCTATACATATATATACACACACACACACACACACACACATATATATATATGTGTGTGGCCTGTGTGTTTTCTGTACTCTGTTTATCATTTTGTCCTTTTTTTTTTTGCAACGTCCTGTACCCAGATATGTATCTATATATACATGTAGATGAAGGTATGTACATACATGTACATATATATGCATATACTCATTATTTGTATACACATATATATATATACACACACACACACACACACATATATACACATATATATATATATATATCTACACACACACACACACACATTATATATATATTTATTAATTTTTGTTTTAATATTCAGCTATAATAAAGATAATTTTACATTAATATGATGGGTTACACTTTTTTTAGAGTACAAATTTACTATTCTCAAACAAGGATATATATATATATATATATATATATATATATTATTTTACATGTTGCAATCATTTTGACTGCAGCCATGCCTCAAAGGGTTTTAGTCGAAGAAATCGACCCAAGGACTTATTCTTTATAAGCCTAGTACTTATTCTATCGGTCTCTTATGCCGAACCACTAAGTTACAGGGACATAAACACACCAACATCAGTTGCCAAGCGCTGATGGGAGGACAAACACAAAGACACACACACACACATATATATATATATATATATATATATATATATATATATATATATACACACACACAACGAACTTCTTTCAGTTTCTGTCTACTAAATCCACTCAGAAAGGTTTGGTTTGTCCTAGACTATACTGAAGACACTTGCTCAAAGTGCCACACAGTGGGACTGAACCTGGAACAATGTGGTTGGGAAGTAAGCTTCTTACCACACACCCACACCTGCTCCCATGTATGTGCATATATATATATATATATATATATATATATATATATATACGCACACACACAGTGATAAGTTTGTACATGTTATTCTGTATGTGTCTATAAAGTATTTGTGTGCATATGTATGTACAGTGTATATCTATATGTTTGGTGTGTGTGTGTGTGTGTGTGTGTGTGTGTGTGTGTGTGTGTGCGTGTGTGTGTGTGTGTGTGAACGCATATCTATATATATAGTTTGTGCAGTGGCATGTTTGTATCTATATTTAGATACAGGAGTGAATGTTGTTTTGTGCCCTGTATGCCCACTGACAGTGAACTTTCCTCCATTGTTCTGTAAGTGCTGTACACTGCTTCATACCCACAAACACTCCTCCCTGCCAGCTCCCATCACCTGCCCCACCCATCTGGCCATCCCTTATGTTCCAAGGTTTACTGACCTGCTGTAGGCACTCCTCTTCAATTCCTGGACAACCTGAGTCAGCTGTGAGTGGGTACGTGATGCATAGATGATCTTGGGTGCAACTGGAATATTAAAGGTTGAATTAGTGAGATGCCGTTAGCGTTAATAAGTATCAGCACGTCCACACCATCGACACAGTCAACACGCACACGCACACACATGCGCACGTGCATGCACACACTCAGATCATAAATACATTATGAACATCAATAGACCCATACCACCACTCCCATCGACACAATCACCCCTAACCAACACCTCAACGCAAACCCATCACCGTCACCACCACCTCAACCCATCCACAATGCCAACACATTAACATGTCTACAGTATCGACATGTCAATTTCTCTGCATTGTCAACATCTCAACACAACTATACCACCTCGACGCATTCAGAACACTGGTACATTAACACATCTACCCCACCGACATGCCAACACAACTACACTGTCGACATGTCAACACATTTGCACCGTCAACTCAACATGTCCACACTGTCAATCCATCATACAAACATCACCCAGTGTCAACACACACCTCCACATGCACAGGTCTACAACAGGCCCACCCATTTAATATGGCCACCACACAGTGACATTATCAACACGGTCATTAACATAGCCAGGTAATCATTAACATATTTACATCACCGTCATCAACATATCTATCACCACATGATGTCATCACCATGTGTATCACTACAGTCATCATCGTCATCACAACCACCATCATCACAATTATCGTCATCATCGTCATCACAACCACCATCATCACAATTATCGTCATCATCATCATCGTCATCACCACCATCACCAATATATTCTTACTGCGTCAATGTAATCACAGGATCAGAGAGTCAAACAATTACATTGCGGTTGCTGACATTGCCAAGTGGTTAATAAGTTTGCTTTGCCATCATGAAGTTTCAGTTTCAATCCTAAAACATGGCATCTTGAGCAAGTCTTTTTCTTTTATTAATTTCTCAGTTCAATGGACTGGTGTCCCATTCAGGGGCAAAAGAGGGGACAGATATGCCATGGAAACCAAATTAAGCTCCAGCTTTATGAGTCCCAGGGCTCACAACAGAACTAAGTCTAAGTTTCCTTAAGATCATAAGACCATGGTTTCAATTCCGTGACTGGGCAGTGTGTTTTCTTCTTGAATGAGACACTTTATTTCATGTTGCTCCAGTCCACTCAGCCACAAACGGGTCACACTGCAACAGCTAGGAAGTGAAACTCAGTCCATGAAAATTATGTAGGTGTCTGATGGGCTGTACCTGTATTTTAAAGGTTTGGCTTTAAAAGGTACTCGTGCCCATGACACACTAAAAGCACCTGTGCCAGTGACATGTTTAACGGACCCGTGCTGGTGACATGTTAAGGGCACCTGTTCCAGTGATACATTAAGGGCACCTGTTCCAGTGACATGTTAAAGGCACCGATGCTAGCAACACGTTGAAAGCACCTGGTACATTGTGGAGTGGTTGGCTTTAGGAAGGGCATCCAGCTATAGAAACCAAGCCAAAACAGTCCCAGTCACGCCATCTAACCCATGCCAGCGTACAAATTTGAAGGACAAGAGAGTGAGACTGGATCTCTGCAAACCATGCCCACTATAATTTCCATAGTGCAGGATGTTCAGCACACCAAGATACCACCAGCAACACCATCGGCACTTTATTCATAGGCCCAGTGGAACACCATGCAGCTGTGTTTTGTAGATAACAACATCATCATTTAACGTCCGCTTTCCATGCTAGCATGGGTTGGACGATTTGACTGGGGACTGGCGAAGCAGATGGCTACACCAGACTCCAATCTGATCTGGCAGAATTTCTACAGCTGGATGCCCTTCCTTAATGCCAACCACTCAGAGAGTGTAGTGGGTGCTTTTTACATGCCACTGGCACGAGGGCCAGTCCGGCGGTACTGGCAACAGCCATGCTCGAATGGTGTTTTTTATGTGCTAATAATAAAATATATAACAACCACAATAAAATATATAAAACATGAAAGGCTTCCTCACAGTTTCTGTCTACCCAATTTCACTCACAAGGCATGGCTGAATCAGAAATTATAGTAAAAGACACTTGCCCAAGATGCCTTGTAGTGGGACTGAACCTGAAACCACATGGTTACAAAGCAAACCTAATGACACAACCATGTCTTCACATGTCCCAGAATTAACTACAAGATGGTATCAAAAAGTTCCAGGGCTAGCTGTGTTTGATAGAAAATAACTTATTTAACTAAGTTTTAACATCATCTCCTTCGAAGCAGTCACGTTGCATAGCAATACATTGGTCGCAGTGTTCCTGTCACTTTTTGAATCCGGTCTCGAAGTGGTTTTCTATAAGCATGTCGAGGACCTTCTGTGATTCACTCTGGATTTCGACAATCGTGTTAAAACAGTGACCTTTGAGCAGCATTTTTATTTTGAGGAAGAGATAGAAGCCTGCAGGTGCTAAATCTGGTGAATAGGACAGGTGCAGAAGCAATACCAGGTTGTTTTGGGCAAAAAACTCACAAATGAGGAGAGCTTGGTGACAGTGAATTGTGAAGAATCTAATTCTTTGTGCTCCACAGATCCGGTTGCTTTCACCAAATGTGTTCCCACAAATGCTCAATTGATGGTCTGACCCTGGGGGACAAATTCTTGATGCACAATACCCCATTTCCAAGGGTGGCACTCTCGATAGGTCTTCCAGATCGCTCATTGTCTTCCAGGGATGTTCTTCTACTTTTGAAGCACCCTTGCATAAGACCCATTGCCTTGTCAACACAAACTTGCCAAAGCATGCTCAATGTCTCTGTAGAAAATTTCCCAAGCTTAATGCAAAATTTTATGTTGGCTATTTGTTCCTGTCAATGACAAAATTGCAGACTACAGCATACATGTGATCACAAAAAACACAAATGTCATAAGTTGTGACGTAAATACAGCGATGTCACTCAGCACACTGCTAGCTCTCACTGTGCATGCAATCATGTGCTGCCATCTGTTGACGCAATACAAAACTAGTTTGGGAACTTTTTGACACAACCTTGTATTTATTTCAATGAAATTGGCAAATTTTATAAAAACTAACAGAATTTTATGTTTATTAATTATGATATCAAAACAAATAGATTTATAAATCTTATGTTTAAACTTCGTTGAAACTTTTCAATATGTGCTGTCTATCATCATCATCATCGTTTAACGTCCGCTTTCCATGCTAGCATGAGTTGGACGATTTGACTGAGGACTGGTGAACCAGATGGCTACACCAGTCTCCAGTTTGGTCTGGCAGAATTTCTACAGCTGGATGCCCTTCCTAACGCCAACCACTCCGAGAGTGTAGTGGGTGCTTTTATGTGCCACCAGCACGAAGGCCAGTCTGGCAGTACTGGCAATGGCCACGCTCAAAATGGTGTATTTTATGTGCCACCTGCACAGGAGCCAGTCCAGCGACACTGGCAACGACCTCGCTCAAATGTCTTTACACGTGCCAGGAAGGCGACGCTGGGCACAGGTGCCATCACAATTTCGCTTTCTATATCCCTGAAAATTTCAGATCTATCCTCAGCATTGCAAAACCCATTTTAAAACATTTCAGGAGTTATCTCTTGCACTGCTAACTGAGTGCGTTCAAGTTCATCTAAACTAATGCTCCATCCTGGGGGTGACCGTAGAGAAAATGTTTGCAGCCAAATTGAAAAAAAGTTGTCGTGAAGTAGGATCCAACATGAATGAAAATAAAATTATAAAACAAATTATAAAATTATAAAACAAATTATAAAATTATAAAACAAATTATAAAATTATAAACAAAAATTAATTTATCAATTTTTAACACATATTAAACATAATAAACATAAATAAAAGTGAGTTTTTAAAAAAAGGGTCCAATTTCACTGAAATAGATGGCTAATTCTGGGACACCCTGTACATAAAGTCGTGACAGTGTTCAAATAAAACCTTCAGAATAAAAACAGAGATATTTACCAAACTCCTGTGCTTCTCCCCATGAGGCACCAGTCGAGGTGGTCAGCTGGTTTGATAAACTGTCCAACACAATGTTTCCCTCATCTTTACTGCTTTCACCAAATTCCTGGACTCTTCCTTGCTTCTTCAATGCCACCTGAGCTTTGTAGTCTTGCAGCCATGCAAGGGTAGAACACAAGAGGCAGAGGGTTTTACCAGTCCCTGTAGGACTTTCCAAGAGGCCGTTCTGATTCTGCAGGAATGAAATGGAAAAGATAACCATTAATAATGATTTTTACGAGGGGTGCTGAAAAGTTCCTGGCTTTTAGGGTATCATGAAAGGCCTGGTTGGAGGCCCAACCTTCTGAGTTCTTTAACAGGGCTTAGAAAAACTGAAGGACTGTTTCAATAAGTGTGTGAATCTGAGAGGGGAATATGTTGGATAAAATCATCATTAACTGATCCTCCTCTATTTTCTTTTACTCAAAGACAAAAATTTTTCAGCACCCCAGGGTAGCTTGGCAGAAGGATAGCTAAAAATTTGGCAGGAAGGGATTAGTTAATACCGTCAAACCCAGTCCTTGGTACTTGACTGGTAATTTATTTTATTGACCCTAAAAAAAGGAACAGCAAAGTTGATTCTAGCAGGATCTGAATTCAGAACAAATACCACAAGGAATTTTCTCCATTTCTCCAACACTAACCATTCCTCCAATCTACAGTAATCATCATCAACAACATCATTCTATTGTTATTTAACTCCAGGTCAACCCTGTTCAAGCAGACCTATCTATGATTTCAGGCATTCCATCTATGAGAAACCTGTCTTATTGAGAGCATATAGGATTTAATGTGTATTTAATGTATTTCATAAGGCAGGTTTTTTACAACTGGATACTCTTCCTGTTGCCAACCTTCACATGTTTCCAACTAATGTAATATTTCCCCATGGCCAGATGTATTTTCACAGAAGACTGGAAACAAAGGACATAAACTGCATGATGGCGACACTCATTTACAACTATGATGTAATGTCAGAAGAAGACATAAACATCATCATCGTCATTTAACGTCCGCTTTCCATGCCAGCATGGGTTGGACGATTTGACTGAGGACTGGCAAGCCAGAAGGCTACACCAGGCTCCAATCTGATTTGGCAGAGTTTCTACAGCTGGATGCCTTTCCTAAAGCCAACCATTCTGAGAGTGTAGTGGGTGCTTTTACGTGCCACCGGCACGAAGGCCAGTCAGGCGGTACTGGCAACGGCCACGCTAACGATCTCCCTCGAATGTCTTTTCACGTGCCACTGGCACAAGTGCCAGGAAGGCGACGTTAGTAACGATCACGCACAAATGGTGCTATTTACGTGCCACCGGCACGGAAGCCAGACAGCTGGTGCTCTGGTAACGATCACATTCGGACGATGCTCTTAGTGCTCCACTGGTACAGGTGCCATACACATATATATATATATATATATATATATATATATCATCATCATCATCATCATCATCGTTTAACGTCCGCTTTCCATGCTAGCATGGGTTGGACGATTTGACTGAGGACTTGTGCAACCGGATGGCTACACCAGGCTCCAATCTAATTTGGCAGAGTTTCTACAGCTGGATGCCCTTCCTAACGCCAACCACTCAGAGAGTGTAGTGGGTGCTTTTACGTGTCACCCGCACGAAAACGGCCACGCTTGAAATGGTGTCTTTTATGTGCCACCCGCACAAGAGCCAGTCCAGGGGCACTGGCAACGATCTCGCTCGAAAACCCTACAAGGCCAGTCAGGCGGTACTGGCAACGGTCACGCTCAGGATGGTACATCTTATGTGCCACCCGCACAAGAGCCAGTCCAGGGGCACTGGCAACGATCTCACTTGGCTTGCCGGGTCTTCTCACGCACAGCACATTTCCAAAGTTCTCGGTCAGTAGTCATTGCCTCGGTGAGACCCAATGTTCGAAGGTCTTGCCTCACCACCTCAGCCTAGGTTTTCCTGGGCCTACCTCTTCCACGGGTTCCCTCAACTGTTAGGGAGTGGCACTTTTTCACGCAGCTATCCTCATTCATTCTCACCACATGTCTAAACCAGCGCAATCGTCTCTCTTGCACACCACTACTGACGCTTCTTATGTTCAGCTTTTCTCTCAAGATACTTACACTCTGACGGGTATGCACATTTACATTACACATCCAGCGGAGCATACTGGCTTCATTCCTTGCGAGCTTACGCATGTCCTCAGCAGTCACAGCCCATGTTTCACTGCCATGTAGCATGGCTGTTCGTACACATGCGTCATACAGTCTGCATTTTACCCTGAGTGAGAGTCCCTTTGTCGCCAGCAGAGGTAAGAGCTCTCTAAACTTGGCCCAGGCTATTCTTATTCTAGCAGTTACACTTTCAGCGCACCCACCCCCACTACTAACTTGGTCACCCAGATAGCGGAAGCTATCAACTACCTCTAGTTTTTCTCCCTGGAATGAGATAGAAGTTGTTTCCTGTTTGTTTACAGTGTTTATTGCACCTGAACATCTGCCACATACAAAGACTAACTTTGTAGTTAATCTGCCTTTGATATTGCTGCACCTCTTATGTGTCCATAGCTTGCACCGGGTACATCTTATAGAGTTACTACCTACTCCTTTACTGCATACTGAGCAGGGCCATCTACCTGAAGGGGTTTGTGTTTTATCTACCTTCCTACTTATTAGGATTTTGGTTTTTTGCTAGGTTGACTCTAAAGCCCTTTGATTCTAGTCCTTGCTTCCACACCTTAAACTTCTCCTCTAGTTCTGATAGTGACTGCGCAATTAGTGCAAGGTCATCAGCATAGAGGAGCTCCCAGGGGCAACCTGTCTTGAATTCCTCTGTGATCGCCTGGAGGACTATGATAAATAGGAGGGGGCTGAGGACGGAACCTTGGTGGACCCCTACCTCTACCTGGAATTCATTACTGTACTCATTTCCAACCTTCACCTTACTGACAGCATCTCTGTACATGGCTCGCACAGCTCTCACTAACCATTCTTCTATCCCAAGTTTCCTCATTGACCACCAGATAAGGGATCGGGGGACCCTGTCAAAGGCTTTCTCCATGTCAACGAAGGCCAGGTACAGAGGTTTATCCTTGGCTAGATATTTCTCCTGCAGCTGTCTCACTAAAAATATGGCCTCAGTGGTGCTTTACCTGGCACGAACCCAAACTGCATCTCATCTAAATTGATTTGCTCCCTAATTAGTTGGGCTATGACCCTCTCCGTAACTTTCATAACCTGATCTAACAGTTTGATGCCTCTGTAATTATTAGTGTCTAAAGCGTCACCTTTACTTTTGTAGCAGTTTACTATGGTGCTGCTACACCAGTCATTGGGTATGACTCCTTCGTGTATCACCTGGTTCGTAATACGGGTGACTAGGCTGTAGCCAACACTGCCAGATATTTTGAGCATCTCTGCAGTGATTCCTGATGGGCCGGGGGCTTTCCCTGTCTTCGTACTCTTAATTGCTTTATCTACCCTGGTACTGTCAACTCGGATAGCTGGTCCCTCTGTTGGGTCGACATACGGCAGGCTCTCTTTCTCCCATTCATTCTCTTTATTAAGCAATCTATCGTAGTGGCATCTGCAGACCTCTTTCTTTGCATCCTCATTTAGTGCAAGCGTACCATCATCCATGCGAACACATTTCTCTCCTACAACATCACTATTCTCTCTCCTACACTGTCTTGCAACACGAAATACCTCGAGTCTTTGGTCCTCACGGCGCAGAACATTGGCAAATCTTTTCTTATCTGCTTCCCCTCTGGCTAAATAAACCTGTCGCCTAGCTTCCCTTCTGGCAGATTGGTACAATTCCCTGCTCCCACCGTTCTTCCAGTCCTTCCAAGCCTGTTTCTTTTGTTTAATAGCCCCGTCTACATCCTTGTTCCACCACCACGTTACTCTGGGTTGAGAGGGGACTTTACACCAGCCACAGATCTGGTCGGTGGCTCTCAACAGGTTGTCCCGCAGAAATCTCCAATTGTCTTCCACGTTGTATGATATATATATATATATATAGGCACAGGTGTGGCTGTGTGGTTAGAAGTTTGCTTCCCAACCACATGGTTTCAGGTTCAGTCCTACTGCGTGATACCTTGGACAAGTGTTTTCTACTATAGCCTCCGGCCAACCAAAGCCTTGTGAGTGGATTTGGTGGAGAGAAACTGAAAGAAGCCTGTCGTGTATATATATGTGTGTGTGTGTGTGTGTGTGTGTGTGCGTCTTTGTGTCTATGTTTGTCCACCCCTATCATTGCTTGACAACCAGTGTTGGTGTGTTTACGTCCCCATAACTTATGACTCAAACAAGCAAAAGATAAAAGATGCACACACACACACACACACACACACACACACAATAAGCCTCTGATGGAGACCTAGGAAGACATGGAACAGATTACTGAAGTCCGATCCCGATCTCAAAGATGCTGAGATGACAAAGGAGCAGGACATTTGGTGCTTTGCTGTACTCATGAAGACCCATCCACCACAACAAATTTGATATCTTAAAAACCATCTTGGTAATGCTTATCTGTGAAAGGCTCTGCCCCTCTCACACTGCCACCGTCCCTGGTCCCCGACTCGTCAACCTTTCTCCTCCACCACCACCACCACACTAATCATCTCCTAAGACTGATCCCTTCTTTATCACCTGATAGCAGAATAGGCACATACTACATCCTCGTGGCTTTCTCAGTTACCTCTCTTCCCCCCACCCCAAATCACTTCCATTTCCTCATTATCTTCCCTTGCTTACATCCCATACTGCTTCAGTCATGTGATCATTATACTATGGTAACAACAACACAACCAGCCAAAGAACAATACCTATATAGCATCACTCAACCTATTAGAAACAACAGCAAAATCTCCCTCAAAAACCATCTGACCATACCATTAAAAAAAAAAAAAAAGAATCAAAGATATTAGACATTGTAGGTGCAGGCATGGCTGTCCGGTAAGAAGCTTGTTTCCTAACCACATGGTTCCAGGTTCAGTCCAACAGCATGGCACCTTGGACAAGTGTCTTCTACTATAGCCTCAGGCCAACCAAAGCCTTGTGAAAGGATTTAGAAGAAGCCCGTCGTATGTATACATCATCATCGTTTAATGTCCGCCTTGTGTGTGTGTGTGTGTGTGTGTGTGTCTCCCATCACTTGACAACCAATGTTAGTATATTTACGTCCCTGTAACTTAAGTTCAGCAAAAGAGACTCATAGAATAAGTGCCAGGCTTAACAAAAAAAAGTACTGGGATCGATTCATTTGACTAAGATTCTTCAAGGTAATGCCCCAGTATGGCCATAGTCTAATGAGAGAAAGCACTAAAAAGAGAAGAAATAAAATGTGTTGTCCTACAATAACGTGGGGGTAGTCACAATTGGAACATATTTGATCATAGGTCTACTCAACCAGAGCTGACCTGAGGTTAAACAACAACAACAACAACAAAAGTAAAAAAAGGGTTATTTCATAAGCTGACCTCTTGTAAACATGTGATCACCTTCTTCATGTAGTCCTTCTGGCATTCATAGGGTTTAAACGGGAAGTTTATATTCACCCCCATCACATTCAGTAAAGGCATGATGATGCTTGCTGAGAGATCTAGATGAGGAGGAGAAAGGAGGAAACAAGAGGTGGGTGGACACTGAAAAACAAAAGAAAAAAGGTAAAGAAATAATTATAACATTTATTAGTGAAAGACACAATATTAACCCTTTAGTATTTAAACTAGCCATACCTGGCCCAAGTGAAGGCGCATGGCTCAATGGTTAGAGCATCAGGCTCACAGTCATGAGGTAGTCTTTTACCTGGCCCAAATACTCTACTAGGTTCATGTCCAAATGGTCCAAATCTAGTCTCTCATATCTACCTTACAATGTCAGTCTCAAACTATATAATCACATCACTGATATCTTGAAGCTACAAGGTAATGCATGATTAATTCAAAACAATGTAAATAAATAAGCATTACATTTGACAGCGAAATATGAATGCTAAAGGGTTAATACCGAGATGTAATATTTATCTCTACTCAGACAATGATGTTCTGTTAGAACAAACTATACTTTGGTAGTTACCACAAGAGAACCTCTCCTATTGGCTTTTGATGCAAAATGTACTCTTGTCTATATTACTAATGGGGAGATAAATCAAAAGTGTATTTTGCACCAAAAGCCAATAGGAGAGGTTCTCTCATGGTAACTACAGCAGTATAGTTTGTTCTAACAGAACACCCTTCAGCATTTAAACTGGACATATCTGGACCAAATATTCTACTTGTTTTATGTTCAAACTGGTTATATCCAGCCTCTCACACCTATCCTGCAATTTTATTCTGAAAATAAACAATCGTATCATTGAAATCTCAAAGCCACAAAATAATGCAGGATTAATTGAAAACAATATCAATAAATAAGCATTACATTTAAACAGAGTAATCTAAATAGTAAAGGATTAAGTGGAGATAAATTATAATATAGTACAGGATTTTATATATCATCACCACCACCACCACCACCACCATCATCGTCATGCTTCCCACCACCAATGCCACTACCCTCATTTAATGTGTTCCATAGTGGAACAGGGTGAATGCTTTGATAGAATAAGATGGATATGAGAACTGCATCATACTCCAATGTCTGCTTTGGCATAGTTTCTATGGCTGGATGCCCTTCTTAATGCCAGCCAATTTACAGCATCAACAGGTTGCATTTTAGTAGCACCAGCACTAATGAGGTCACCATGGAGCTTGCAAGAATAAGGTTCTCCATTAACTGAGCAGCAACCACAAACCAGAGGGGAAGGCAGCTTCATGTCAAGTGATGAGAGGTTACAAGAAAGGGTGGGAGCAATCGAGGCAGAGCTGCAAAGAGAGATAAAAATGGTGCTTATAAGGGTTCAGGGTGGACTCTATGATGGTGGTGGTGGTGGTAGCAAGGGGTGGGGTGTAAGCAGCCTCCAAGGAGGCTGGATAAAGATACCAAGGATTGTATGGAAAGAGTGGAGGATAGCAAGCGATAGAGTAGGGGTGGAAATATACTAAATGGACAAGGGTCAAGAGGCAAGAGGGAAGACGATGATAAATGTCAGTTGAATCGAAAATAAAGGAGAGTTTCCTGGACATGGATTTATGTATCCTTTGAGAAGCTACAATCCTCTGAGTAACAACAGTTATGTAACTTATAAACTGCCTACCCACACACACAAGTGTAGCCTAATGGTTAGGGTGTTGCCATCATGATCACAAGATTGTGGGTTTGATCATCCATCCGCTCCTCAAAGGATCTGTCTTGCAAGTTATTTGTTGATCTCAATGGTGCTGATGCCATATAAAAAGCACCTAGACCACTCTGTAATGGCTGGAATTAGGAAGGGCATCCAGCTGTAAAAACCATACCAAAGCAGACATCACTGGTGCTGCTGCCATGTGAAAAGCACTGAGTTCACTCTGTAAAGTGGTTGGTATTGGATGAGGCGTCCAACCTTAAAACTATGCCAAAGCAGACCTCCCTGGTGCAGGTGCCATGTAAAAAGTGTCCAATACACTTTGTAAAGTGGTTGGCATTGGGAAGGGCACCCAGTCATAAAAACCATGCCAGTCTTCACTATAAAGTGGTTGGCATTAGGAAGGGCATCCAGCCATAAAAACCATGGCAATATAGATAATGGAACCTAGTGCAGTCCTCTGGCTTGCCAGCTTCTGTAAAGCAATCCAATCCATACCAGCATGGAAGACGGACATTAAACGATGATGATGAATCATACACCAGCATTGTGTTGTGTCTTGAGCAAAACACTTCATTTCACTTTAACTCCAGTCTACTAAACTATAAAGGGATAACCTGGTGAAAAACTGGCGTTCCATTCAGGAGGAATGTTGACCTGCCTGCCTAGCTAGTGGGGTGGCATCACTTGAAAGACACAACAATGCTAGGAAGCGCATTGAAAC